>NC_079226.1:41629226-41644226 GCF_029633865.1 Lampris incognitus
AGTAAAAGTCTGTTAGTTTGTGCAGGAGAGTAAAAGCCTGTTAGTTTGTGCAGGAGAGTAAAAGCTGGTTACTTTGTGCAGGAGAGTAAAAGCCTGTTAGTTTGTGCAGGAGAGTAAAAGCTGGTTACTTTGTGCAGGAGAGTAAAAGCCTGTTACTTTGTGCAGGAGAGTAAAAGCCTGTTAGTTTGTGCAGGAGAGTAAAAGCCTGTTACTTTGTGCAGGAGAGTAAAAGCCTGTTACTTTGTGCAGGAGAGTAAAAGCCGGTTACTTGGCGCAGGAGAGTAAAAGTCTGTTAGTTTGTGCAGGAGAGTAAAAGCTGATTACTTTGTGCAGGAGAGTAAAAGCCGGTTACTTGGCGCAGGAGAGTAAAAGCCTGTTAGTTTGTGCAGGAGAGTAAAAGCTGATTACTTTGTGCAGGAGAGTAAAAGCCGGTTACTTGGCGCAGGAGAGTAAAAGCTGATTACTTTATGCAGGAGAGTAAAAGCCTGTTAGTTTGTGCAGGAGAGTAAAAGCTGATTACTTTATGCAGGAGAGTAAAAGCCTGTTAGTTTGTGCAGGAGAGTAAAAGCTGATTACTATGTGCAGGAGAGTAAAAGCCGGTTACTTGGCGCAGGAGAGTAAAAGCCTGTTAGTTTGTGCAGGAGAGTAAAAGTCTGTTAGTTTGTGCAGGAGAGTAAAAGCCTGTTAGTTTGTGCAGGAGAGTAAAAGCTGGTTACTTTGTGCAGGAGAGTAAAAGCCTGTTAGTTTGTGCAGGAGAGTAAAAGCTGGTTACTTTGTGCAGGAGAGTAAAAGCCTGTTACTTTGTGCAGGAGAGTAAAAGCCTGTTAGTTTGTGCAGGAGAGTAAAAGCCTGTTACTTTGTGCAGGAGAGTAAAAGCCTGTTACTTTGTGCAGGAGAGTAAAAGCCGGTTACTTGGCGCAGGAGAGTAAAAGTCTGTAAGTTTGTGCAGGAGAGTAAAAGCTGATTACTTTGTGCAGGAGAGTAAAAGCCGGTTACTTGGCGCAGGAGAGTAAAAGCCTGTTAGTTTGTGCAGGAGAGTAAAAGCTGATTACTTTGTGCAGGAGAGTAAAAGCCGGTTACTTGGCGCAGGAGAGTAAAAGCTGATTACTTTATGCAGGAGAGTAAAAGCCTGTTAGTTTGTGCAGGAGAGTAAAAGCTGATTGCTTTATGCAGGAGAGTAAAAGCCTGTTAGTTTGTGCAGGAGAGTAAAAGCTGATTACTATGTGCAGGAGAGTAAAAGCCGGTTACTTGGCGCAGGAGAGTAAAAGCCTGTTAGTTTGTGCAGGAGAGTAAAAGCCTGTTACTTTGTGCAGGAGAGTAAAAGCTGGTTACTTTGTGCAGGAGAGTAAAAGCTGGTTACTTTGTGCAGGAGAGTAAAAGCTGGTTACTTGGCGCAGGAGAGTAAAAGCCTGTTAGTTTGTGCAGGAGAGTAAAAGCTGGTTACTTTGTGCAGGAGAGTAAAAGCTGATTACTTTGTGCAGGAGAGTAAAAGCCGGTTACTTGGCGCATGAGAGTAAAAGCCGGTTACTTGGCGCAGGAGAGTAAAAGCTGGTTACTTTGTGCAGGAGAGTAAATGCGGGTTACTTTGTGCAGGAGAGTAAAAGCTGGTTACTTTGTGCAGGAGAGTAAAAGCGGGTTACTTTGTGCAGGATAGTAAAAGCTGGTTACTTTGTGCAGGAGAGTAAAAGCCGGTTAGTTTGTGCAGGAGAGTAAAAGCGGGTTACTTTGTGCAGGAGAGTAAAAGCTGGTTACTTTGTGCAGGAGAGTAAAAGCTGGTTACTTTGTGCAGGAGAGTAAAAGCTGGTTACTTTGTGCAGGAGAGTAAAAGCTGGTTACTTTGTGCAGGAGAGTAAAAGCGGGTTACTTTGTGCAGGAGAGTAAAAGCGGGTTACTTTGTGCAGGATAGTAAAAGCTGGTTACTTTGTGCAGGAGAGTAAAAGCCGGTTAGTTTGTGCAGGAGAGTAAAAGCGGGTTACTTTGTGCAGGAGAGTAAAAGCTGGTTACTTTGTGCAGGAGAGTAAAAGCTGGTTACTTTGTGCAGGAGAGTAAAAGCTGGTTACTTTGTGCAGGAGAGTAAAAGCGGGTTACTTTGTGCAGGATAGTAAAAGCTGGTTACTTTGTGCAGGAGAGTAAAAGCGGGTTACTTTGTGCAGGATAGTAAAAGCTGGTTACTTTGTGCAGGAGAGTAAAAGCCGGTTAGTTTGTGCAGGAGAGTAAAAGCGGGCTACTTTGTGCAGGAGAGTAAAAGCGGGTTACTTTGTGCAGGAGAGTAAAAGCGGGTTTCTTTGTGCAGGAGAGTAAAAGCTGGTTACTTTGTGCAGGAGAGTAAAAGCTGGTTACTTGGCGCAGGAGAGTAAAAGCTGGTTACTTTGTGCAGGAGAGTAAAAGCCGGTTACTTTGTGCAGGAGAGTAAAAGCTGGTTACTTTGTGCAGGAGAGTAAAAGCGGGTTTCTTTGTGCAGGAGAGTAAAAGCCTGTTACTTTGTGCAGGAGAGTAAAAGCTGGTTACTTGGCGCAGGAGAGTAAAAGCTGGTTACTTTGTGCAGGAGAGTAAAAGCGGGTTTCTTTGTGCAGGAGAGTAAAAGCCGGTTACTTTGTGCAGGAGAGTAAAAGCCGGTTACTTGGCGCAGGAGAGTAAAAGCTGGTTACTTTGTGCAGGAGAGTAAAAGCTGGTTACTTTGTGCAGGAGAGTAAAAGCTGGTTACTTTGTGCAGGAGAGTAAAAGCGGGTTACTTTGTGCAGGAGAGTAAAAGCGGGTTACTTTGTGCAGGAGAGTAAAAGCGGGTTACTTTGTGCAGGAGAGTAAAAGCGGGTTACTTTGTGCAGGAGAGTAAAAGCTGGTTACTTTGTGCAGGAGAGTAAAAGCCGGTTACTGTGTGCAGGAGAGTAAAAGCCGGTTACTTTGTGCAGGAGAGTAAAAGCGGGTTACTTTGTGCTGGAGAGTAAAAGCCGGTTACTTTGTGCAGGAGAGTAAAAGCCGGTTACTTTGTGCAGGAGAGTAAAAGCTGATTACTTTGTGCAGGAGAGTAAAAGCTGGTTACTTTGTGCAGGAGAGTAAAAGCCGGTTACTTTGTGCAGGAGAGTAAAAGCCGGTTACTTTGTGCAGGAGAGTAAAAGCAAACCTCGTGCTGCAGGGTGAATATGATGATGATGATGATGATGAGGATGATGATGATGATGATGATTATGGGTTTTAGCTCTTTTCAGGACACAGCCACACACCAGCAATAACCATGTTTATTCTTCAGTTAATAGCCTGTTCTCTGTCGGCCACTCATGCGGTGCCGCTGGCCTTTGTTGCCTCTGTCTGCAGTTGTGTATATGAAACACCAGCCATGCCCGGAATGTGACCTTTGACTCATCTCTTCTTCTCCCCTCAGTTTATCTATGATGGAGAGATCGTGTGGTGAGTCTCAGTATGTCTCATGGATTTCTTACTTATTCGGCTGAATGGATTTAAAAAGGGGGCGGCGCGGTGGCGCAGTGGTTAGTGCGGTCGCCTCACAGCAAGAAGGTCGTGGGTTCGAGTCCCGGGGTAGTCCAACCTGGGGGGTCGTCCCGGGTCGTCCTCTGTGTGGAGTTTGCATGTTCTCCTCGTGTCTGCGTGGGTTTCCTCCCACAGTCCAAAGACATGTAGGTCAGGTGACTCGACCGTACTACATTGTCCCTAGGTGTGTGTGAGACCATGTCAGTCATGAGCATTTGGAGGCAACTAAATGTGATCCATTCATATACGCACACATAATTGTGTTTGTTCTGAGTGGTGGGTGGATCGTACTGAACATTGTGTGTGTGTGTGTGTGTGTGTGTGTGTGTGTGTGTGTGTGTGTGTGTGTCCTGCAGGTGGGAGAGTCTCGTCTTGCTGCTGATGTATGTGGCATACATCCTCGTTTTGAAGTAAGACACACTCACTCACAGAGGTAGTGTTGTATTTGTAAAGGAGGGACAACGACACATGAAGGACGGGGTATTGTATGCGCTTCAAGAATTGTGAAAGGGGTGTCCGGGTAGCACGGAGACCGCCGGTTCGAATCCCCATGTGACATCCGGCTTGGTCGGGCATCCCTACAGACACAGTTGGCTGGGTCTGCAGGTGGGAAGCCGGATGTGGGTGTGTGTCCTGGTTGCTGCACTAGCGCCTCCTCTGGTCAGTCGGGGCACCTGTTCGGGGAGGAGGGGGGGGTGGCGTGATCCTCCCACACGCTACGTCCCCCTGGTGAAACTCCTCACTGTCAGGTGAAAAGAAGCGGCGCAAATATCACAAAACAAATATGGGCCACCTTGGGCAAATATGTGGAGCATGTGGCATTGCTATGGCTTGGTTCTGGCCCAGTTCTGGCAAACGAGCGGACCGGCCCAGTGCCATTATTCCACGTGGTATGTAGGCCGGATGAAAGTGCCGGGTGTGGGATGGGTCCGGGCCACAGCCATTATGCTATCTGGGATGTGTCCTGGTCGCTGCACTAGCGCCTCCTCTGGTCGGGGGGTGCGGCTCGCGCTACGTCCCCCTGGTGAAACTCCTCACTGTCAGGTGAAAAGAAGCGGCTGGTGACTCCACATGTATGGGAGGAGGCATGTGGTAGTCTGCAGCCCTCCCCGGATCGGCAGAGGGGGTGGAGCAGAGACCGGTGTGTAACTCGGGTGGTGTTGTGTGAGAAGGGAAGTATGCTAGCTGCTCCTGCCTCAGCAGATTTGTGACGGCTCACGAGGCTTCAGCTGAAGCGACTGCACGCGTGGTGTTTAGCAAGAGTCACCGCTAGAGGTCGCCCACATGAGGGCTGGACGTGTTGCTCGGGTTATTTCTAGCAGCCCTCTGTTTCCTTGTAAGGTTTAGGTGTGTGCCTTGCAGCCTACTGGGGCGGGACCAGGGAGTGACAGTAGCCACTGGCAACGCTGCCCTCGGCCAACTGGAGAATGGCACTGGTTTCTATGGCGACCACAGCGACGACCCCAGCAAGCCTCTTCTGCCACCAGGTTAGTGTGTGTGTGTGTGTGGGGGGGGGGTAACTTATTTATTTTAGCTACCAGGAGTTTCTTATCCAGACTGAGCTTTCAGACCGACAACTTTGCAGACACAAGCCTTGTTCTCCGAGTCCTATTTAGACATTTTGGCAAATTTACATAATTTCCCGGCATCTATGAGGCATGTTGATCATGTTTCTTTAACGAAAATGTCAATCAGTTCATTTTTAATTGTCTCACGGCCTGTCTTTCTCCCAATGGCAGAAAAAGACGGTTTTGGTGGTTTGATGGCATTTTTGACATGTGGCACTCAGATGAGCTGCCAGATGGACTGACAGGAGCTCTGTCCCCTGGTTGGGTTTGACATGTGGCACTCAGATGAGCTGCCAGGCGGACTGACAGGAGCTCTGTCCCCTGGCTGGGTTTGACATGTAGCACTCAGATGAGCTGCCAGGGGGACTGACAGGAGCTCTGTCCCCTGGCTGGGTTTGACATGTGGCACTCAGATGTGCTGCCAGACGGACTGACAGGAGCTCTGTCCCCTGGCTGGGTTTGACATGTGACACTCAGATGACTTGCCAGGTGGACTGACAGGAGCTCTGTCCCCTGGCTGGGTTTGACATGTGACACTCAGATGACTTGCCAGGAGGACTGACAGGAGCTCTGTCCCCTGGCTGGGTTTGACATGTGGCACTCAGATGAGCTGCCGGAAGGACTGACAGGAGCTCTGTCCCCTGGCTGGGTTTGACATGTGGCACTCAGATGAGCTGCCGGAAGGACTGACAGGAGCTCTGTCCCCTGGCTGGGTTTGACATGTGACACTCAGATGACTTGCCAGGTGGACTGACAGGAGCTCTGTCCCCTGGCTGGGTTTGACATGTGACACTCAGATGACTTGCCAGGAGGACTGACAGGAGCTCTGTCCCCTGGCTGGGTTTGACATGTGGCACTCAGATGAGCTGCCGGAAGGACTGACAGGAGCTCTGTCCCCTGGCTGGGTTTGACATGTGGCACTCAGATGAGCTGCCGGAAGGACTGACAGGAGCTCTGTCCCCTGGCTGGGTTTGACATGTGACACTCAGATGACTTGCCAGGTGGACTGACAGGAGCTCTGTCCCCTGGCTGGGTTTGACATGTGACACTCAGATGACTTGCCAGGAGGACTGACAGGAGCTCTGTCCCCTGGCTGGGTTTGACATGTGGCACTCAGATGAGCTGCCGGAAGGACTGACAGGAGCTCTGTCCCCTGGCTGGGTTTGACATGTGACACTCAGATGACTTGCCAGGAGGACTGACAGGAGCTCTGTCCCCTGGCTGGGTTTGACATGTGGCACTCAGATGAGCTGCCAGGTGGACTGCCAGGAACTCTGTCCCCTGGTTGGGTTTGACATGTGGCACTCAGATGACTTGCCAGGTGGACTGACAAGAGCTCTGTCCCCTGGTTGGGTTTGACATGTGGCACTCAGATGAGCTGCCGGAAGGACTGACAGGAGCTCTGTCCCCTGGCTGGGTTTGACATGTGGCACTCAGATGACTTGCCAGATGGACTGACAGGAGCTCTGTCCCCTGGCTGGGTTTGACATGTGGCACTCAGATGAGCTGCCAGGTGGACTGACAGGAGCTCTGTCCCCTGGCTGGGTTTGACATGTGGCACTCAGATGAGCTGCCAGGCGGACTGACAGGAGCTCTGTCCCCTGGCTGGGTTTGACATGTGGCACTCAGATGAGCTGCCAGGAGGACTGACAGGAGCTCTGTCCCCTGGTTGGGTTTGACATGTGGCACTCAGATGAGCTGCCAGACGGACCGACAGGAGCTCTGTCCCCTGGTTGGGTTTATGTAGTTGAAGATGAATGGGCGGAGCATCCAAATGTCCCCGGTTATGACATCACCAACAGAAAACCAGTGCAGTAGCAGAACAGCTTGTGACACCAGCTGATCTTTTACATGTGGACTCAAGAGCAACAGGTGACGGGGTCGTGGTTTGACCTTTCCTCATCTCTAATATGAAGTAGTGCGCCTCTGCTGACTTGTGGAAGGGCAAGCGGTCCATTAAACTACCTCTACCTGTCTGTCACCTGTACCAGACTGCTCCTCTCTCCCTCTTCCTCTTCCTCTCTCCGTCTTCCACTTCCTCTCTTCCTCTTCCTTTCTGCCTCTCCTGGTGGCTTTGGGACGCTCCTGTAACGACTGCTGTTCCACAGCAGCAGTCTGTCATTGGTCTCCTCTTCCTCTTTTCCTCTTCCTCTCTTCCTCTTCCTCTCCCGGTGACTTTGGGATGCTCCTGTAACAACTGCTGTTCTACAGCAGCAGTCTTTCGTTGGTTTCCTCTTCCTCTCTTCTTCTTCCTCGCTACCTGTTTTCCTCTTCCTCTCTTCCTCTTCCTCTCCTGGTGACTTTGGGATGCTCCTGTCACGACTCCTGTTCCACAGCAGCAGTCTTTCACTCGTTTCCTCTTCCTCGTTTCCTCTCCCTGTCGTCCTCTTTTCCTCTTCCTCTTCCTCTCCTGGTGATTTCGGGACGCTCCTGTAACGACTACTGTTCTACAGCAGCAGTCAACAGCAGTCTGTCATTGGTCTCCTCTTCCGCTTTTCCTCTTCCTCTCTTCCTCTTCCTCTCCCGGTGACTTTGGGATGCTCCTGTAACGACTGCTGTTCTACAGCAGCAGTCTTTCGTTTGTTTCCTCTTCCTCTCTTCTTCTTCCTCGCTACCTGTTTTCCTCTTCCTCTCTTCCTCTCTTCCTCTTCCTCTCCTGGTGACTTTGGGATGCTCCTGTAATGACTGCTGTTCTACAGCAGCAGTCTTTCGTTTGTTTCCTCTTCCTCTCCTCTTCTTCCTCGCTACCTGTTTTCCTCTTCCTCTCTTCCTCTTCCTCTCCTGGTGACTTTGGGATGCTCCTGTAATGACTGCTGTTCTACAGCAGCAGTCTTTCGTTTGTTTCCTCTTCCTCTCTTCTTCTTCCTCGCTACCTGTTTTCCTCTTCCTCTTCCTCTTCCTCTCCTGGTGACTTTGAGATTCTCCTGTAATGACTGCTGTTCTACATCAGCAGTCTTTCGTTTGTTTCCTCTTCCTCTCTTCTTCTTCCTCGCTACCTGTTTTCCTCTTCCTCTCTTCCTCTCTTCCTCTTCCTCTCCTGGTGACTTTGGGATGCTCCTGTAACGACTGCTGTTCTACAGCAGCAGTCTTTCGTTTGTTTCCTCTTCCTCTCCTCTTCTTCCTCACTACCTGTTTTCCTCTTCCTCTCTTCCTCTTCCTCTCCTGGTGACTTTGAGATGCTCCTGTAATGACTGCTGTTCTACAGCAGCAGTCTTTCGTTTGTTTCCTCTTCCTCTCTTCTTCTTCCTCACTACCTGTTTTCCTCTTCCTCTCTTCCTCTTCCTCTCCTGGTGACTTTGGGATGCTCCTGTAATGACTGCTGTTCTACATCAGCAGTCTTTCGTTTGTTTCCTCTTCCTCTCTTCTTCTTCCTCGCTACCTGTTTTCCTCTTCCTCTCTTCCTCTCTTCCTCTTCCTCTCCTGGTGACTTTGGGATGCTCCTGTAACGACTGCTGTTCTACAGCAGCAGTCTTTCGTTTGTTTCCTCTTCCTCTCTTCTTCTTCCTCGCTACCTGTTTTCCTCTTCCTCTCTTCCTCTCTTCCTCTTCCTCTCCTGGTGATTTCGGGACGCTCCTTTAACGACTACTGTTCTACAGCAGCAGTCAGCAGCAGTCGGTCATTGGTCTCCTCTTCCTCTTTTCCTCTCTTCCTCTTCCTCTCCCGGTGACTTTGGGATTCTCCTGTAACGACTGCTGTTCTACAGCAGCAGTCTTTCGTTTGTTTCCTCTTCCTCTCTTCTTCTTCCTCACTACCTGTTTTCCTCTTCCTCTCTTCCTCTTCCTCTCCTGGTGACTTTGGGATGCTCCTGTAATGACTACTGTTCTACAGCAGCAGTCTTTCGTTTATTTCATCTTCCTCTCCTCTTCTTCCTCGCTACCTGTTTTCCTCTTCCTCTCTTCCTCTTCCTCTCCTGGTGACTTTGGGATGCTCCTGTAATGACTGCTGTTCCACAGCAGCAGTCTTTCGTTTGTTTCCTCTTCCTCTCCTCTTCTTCCTCGCTACCTGTTTTCCTCTTCCTCTCTTCCTCTTCCTCTCCTGGTGACTTTGGGACGCTCCTGTAACGACTGCTGTTCTCCATCAGCAGTCAGCAGCAGTATTTCGTTTGTTTCCTCTTCCTCTTCCTCTCTTCCTCTTCCTCTTCCTCTCCTGGTGACTTTGGGATGCTCCTGTAACGACTGCTGTTCTCCATCAGCAGTCAGCAGCAGTCTTTCGTTTGTTTCCTCTTCCTCTTCCTCTCTTCCTCTTCCTCTTCCTCTCCTGGTGACTTTGGGACGCTCCTGTAATGACTACTGTTCTCCATCAGCGGTCAGCAGCAGTCTTTCGTTTGTTTCCTCTTCCTCTTCCTCTCTTCCTCTTCCTCTTCCTCTCCTGGTGACTTTGGGACGCTCCTGTAACGACTGCTGTTCTCCATCAGCAGTCAGCAGCAGTCTTTCGTTTGTTTCCTCTTCCTCTTCCTCTCTTCCTCTTCCTCTTCCTCTCCTGGTGACTTTGGGATGCTCCTGTAACGACTGCTGTTCTCCATCAGCGGTCATTCATTGGTTGCCTCACTGTGGCGCCACATACAAAAGTGCACTATAACAACTGATGAAAGAAGTCAGAAGCAAATGTGTGGAATATGACTCTGTGTGTGTGTGTGTGTCTGTGTGTGTGTGTCTGTGTGTGTCTGTGTGTGTGTGTGTGTGTGTGTAGTGACGGCTAGCAGTACCTACAGCGGTACAGGACTGTTTGTCGGCCAGATGGATAAGGGACGTCCTCTCCAGCATGGCCTTGCTGAGGCGGGACTAAGGCTGATGATAACCAAGCGTTTCGCACCAAAGACGCGCCTGTGCATGGCGAGCCGGCTCATCATCCACCAGGCGGGTGACCTCTGTCCACTTTATTACCCACGTCCATACGTCACTCACCTTCACACACCTCAGGTCAATGCAAAGGAGCCCTAGTTTGAATCAATATTCCCTGTGTGTGTGTGTGTGTGTGTGTGTGTGTGTGTGTGTGTGTGTGTGTGTGTGTGTGTGTGTGTGTGTGTGTGTGTGTGTGTGTGTGTGAGCAGCGGCTGACACAGAGATCTTGCATCATGGCGGGAGCCATGAAGAGAGAGTCGGTGACCGACAGATCAGTGGTCGAGGAGAAAAGAGAGGAGGAGGAGGTTAAGTCACCTTTCACAGTACCTGGTAAAGTTCCTCTGACTCTGTGACATCATCACTATGAATGTAAATTCATCTGGTCCGTTAGATTTTACTGTTTTAATCAGTGGCGGCTGGTGCTAAAAAAATTTGGGGGGGGGGGCGCAATTTAGCTTGGTGCAGCACACCTGACGGCTGCTTTAGTGTCCACACAGCCACAGAGGTATTAAGAAGGACCATGTAGCCTATAGATTCTATCAGGGCTCGGAGACGGCGGATGATTGACAGTCGAGACGAGGCGTGGTGGTGGGTGTGAACATGATTGACAGCCACGAGAATTGTCCAATCACATTAGATCACAAAACATTAAAACAATACCAATTCACTGCCAGTAAAAGTGGGCGTGTCTGGGGCGCCCAATGGAAAACCTGAAGAAACCAATCAGACAGCAGCCTCAGGTCACCTGCTCACCACAAGTTTGAGGGCTTGCATAAGGTATGGTTTGGGCGGCGCCCCTCACCCAGGAAGTATATGTATTCAGACAGGAAGTATATGTATTCAGACAGGAAGTATATGTATTCAGACAGGAAGTATATGTATTCAGACAGGAAGTGTATGTATTCAGACAGGAAGCGTATGTATTCAGACAGGAAGCGTATGTATTCAGACAGGAAGTATATGTATTCAGACAGGAAGTGTATGTATTCAGACAGGAAGTATATGTATTCAGACAGGAAATATATGTATTCAGACAGGAAGTATATGTATTCAGACAGGAAATATATGTATTCAGACAGGAAGTATATGTATTCAGACAGGAAGTGTATGTATTCAGACAGGAAGTATATGTATTCAGACAGGAAGTATATGTATTCAGACAGGAAATATATGTATTCAGACAGGAAGTATATGTATTCAGACAGGAAGTGTATGTATTCAGACAGGAAGTATATGTATTCAGACAGGAAGTGTATGTATTCAGACAGGAAGTGTATGTATTCAGACAGGAAGTGTATGTATTCAGACAAGAAGTATATGTATTCAGACAGGAAGTGTATGTATTCAGACAGGAAGTATATGTATTCAGACAGGAAGTATATGTATTCAGACAGGAAATATATGTATTCAGACAGGAAGTATATGTATTCAGACAGGAAGTGTATGTATTCAGACAGGAAGTATATGTATTCAGACAGGAAGTGTATGTATTCAGACAGGAAGTGTATGTATTCAGACAGAAACCACCCAAATACCATTTGGACCAATATATAATGCTGCTGACAGGCGCTCACAGACTGACAACACTGTTATTTCATCATTATTTGCATTATACAACTACATTATATCTAACATGTTTAAGTACATTTTCATCTCTTGAAGGGCCGGTTCCCCCTACTGGTCAGCCGCCACTGGTTTTAATCAACAAGTCCGGTGTACAGCTGAAGAACCGTACACAGCGTGTGACTCCGTCCGCCCATTTCAGGGCGCTAAATGACAACGTGCATGCTGGGACAACGTAGTGGTTTTTAAGTATGAAGTGACAACTGTTTGATGTACACTGACTGAATTACAGCAGTTGTGATGCGGGTTCTGCTGTTGTTCTCTTTTCAGGGGGCAGGGCCCAAAGGTGCAAATGGCTCGTCTCGCTGCCCATCCTGCTCCTGCTGTACCTCACAGTGCCAGACTGCAGCCGGCCCTCGCTGGAGAAATACTTCATGCTTTCCTTCTTTCTTTCTACCCTCTGGATAGCCGGCTTCTCTTACATCATGGTGTGGATGGTGTGTATTGTGTCTGACTCTACTGTGGGTGCGTACTTGTGTGTGCACATTTGAATGGGGTGTTGCACGTGTGTGCGTGTCTACCTCTTTCGGGTAGCCTTCACGAATACGGGTTTCTTTCAACAAGCCGTGACTCGGTTGTCTCAAAGTTTATCAAAGCCTCATTAAGTCGTCTCCTCTTGGGGCATAGCGATCTATTCCGTTGCCTACCGACACGGGGGTCGGTGGTTCGAATCCCCGTGGTACTTCTGGCTGTGTCTGTGGATGGGACGCTGGATGTGGGTATGCGTCCCGGTCGCTGCACTAGCGCCTCCTCTGGTCGGTCAGGGCGCCTGTTCAGGGGGGAGGGGGAACTGGGGGGAATGGCGTGATCCTCCCACGTGCTACGCCCCCCTGGTGAAACTCCTCACTGTCAGGTGAAAAGAAGTGGCTGGTGACTCCACATGTATGGGAGGAGGCACGTGGTAGTCTGCAGCCCTCCCCGGATCGGCAGAGGGGGTGGAGCAGAGGAGTGGGGTAATTGGGCGGATACGATTGGGGAGAAAAATCCCCCAAAAAATTTGTTTTTAAATTCTCCTCCTCTTTTTCTCCTCGTTGCTGAACTAGATTGAAAAGGTGAAATCATGAACACAGATTTCCCCCTCATTAATCTGTTTCATAGACATAGTAAGTGCATTTCCTACTTGAGAATACTTGATTACGTTTTGTGCATTGCTGACGTGGTTGTGTGTCTGTGCTACACAGGTGACCATAATTGGCTACACACTCGGTGTCCCTGACGTGATAATGGGCATAACATTCCTGGCTGCCGGCACCAGCGTACCAGACTGCATTGCTAGTCTACTTGTGGTACGACAAGGTAACATGCGGCTACACAAAGTCGAAGACACGCAACTGAGCAACACTAATCAGAAAGATGCATATAAGACGGGGCGTAACGCTGTAGCACGCTAGCTTGTTTAACCCTTGAACACAACTTCACAAAGAGTGAGGGAGGCTATTAATTGCTTAAAATTGAAATTATGATTGGTGGCACCAACAGCCTTAGAATGACTACACCTTAGCCATTAAGACCAATCTGACAATGTGAAGGTGTGTTAAGGCCAACGTGACAGTGAGCCATCCAGATCTGTTAGGTCTAGTCACAGTCAAACATGTGCAACGCTGCACAAAACAAACAACTAAGCCAGTGTTTCCAAACCCAGTCCTCAAGGACCCCCTACCCTGCAGGTTTTCATTGTAACCCTGCATAGGTAGCCCTGCTTGTACTTACTCAGCCAATCATCTCGCAGCACTTAATTATGCAAGGTGTGCAAACTCTGACATTCACTGCTGAATTACTACAAGCAGGTTTGCAAAGAAAACCTGCAGGATAGGGGGTCCTTGAGGACTGGGTTGAGAAACACTGCACTAAGTAGAGTGACGAAGAGAAATGAGAGAAGTCAAGGTAAGAATTGAAGAACAGCAGTGTGTACAGCAACACCGGGGCATCGTATGAGCCAAGCGATGACTTTACTGTCAAAAACCCCATCCGGGGGTGTAGCATAGCACTCGCCGATCTGATAAAGGACAGGGCGGTGCCTCGTTTTCACCAATTTCCTTTGGCCAGCAAATCAGGCTAACGTTTCGGGCCTACTGCTACAGGCCTGTAATAGATTGGTGAAAACGAGGCACTTTCCCTGTCCTTTCTCAAATTGGCGAGTGCTACTCTACACCCCTGGATGTGGTTTTTGCTTGGACCATTAGTTGTGCTGAGTTAAATTCAGCTGAGTCCCTGAACTTCAAGGCACTTGACTTTAAGAATAGCTTGCTGGTGTGTTCAGGATATCCTACATTATTAACTAGCCTTACGGCTCTTTTTGCAGTATACATAATGTTGTAATAACAATGGAGGAACACTGCTCCAGGGTCGGGTGGTGGTGGCAGCACGCTAAGTAGGGCACTCCAGCAATGCCCTCCCAGCTCCTCCTTGGGGAGGAGCTGGGAATGGCCGGTACGAGAGTCAGCACCTCCAAGTCTGAGACCACGGTTCTCTGCTGGAAAATGGTGGATTGCTCCCTCTGGCTTAGAGACAGTGGCACTGACGAGGAGACAGGAGGCGGAGCTGGAGGTGGCAGAGTTGAAGAGGATAAGAGTTTCATTGGGGGTCGTCCCGGGTCGTCCTCAGTGTGGAGTTTGCAGGTTCTCCCCATGTCTGTGTGGTTTTCCTCCGGGTGCTCCGGTTTCCTCCCACAGGCCAAAGACCTGGAGGTCAGCTGACTCGGCAGTACTACATTGTCCCTAGGTGTCAATGTGTGTGTGTTTCTGTGTGTGTGTGTGTGTGTGTGTGTGTGTGTGTGTGTGTGTGTGTGTGTGTGTGTGTGTGTGGACCCTGTGATGGTCTGGCGGCCTGTCCAGGGTGTCTCCCCGCCTGCCATCCAATGACTGCTGGGATAGGCTCCAGCATCCCCGTGACCCTGAGAGCAGGATAAGTGATTCGGATGATGGATGGATGAGTGAGTGGATGGATGGATGGATGGATGGATGGATGGATGGATGGATGGATGGATGGATGGATGGATGGATGGATGGATGGATGGATGGATGGATGGATGGATGGATGGATGGATGGATGGAAGGGTGGAAGGAAGGATGGATGGGTGGATAGATGGGTGAGTGGATGGGTGGATGGATGGATGGATGGATGGATGGATGGATGGATGGATGGATGGATGGATGGATGGATGGATGGATGGGTGGATGGATGGAAGGGTGGAAGGAAGGATGGATGGGTGGATAGATGGGTGAGTGGATGGGTGGATGGATGGGTGAGTGGATGGGTGGATGGATGGGTGAGTGGATGGAAGGGTGGATGGATGGATGGATGGATGGATGGATGGGTGAGTGGATGGGTGGATGGATGGGTGAGTGGATGGAAGGGTGGATGGATGGGTGAGTGGATGGATGGATGGATGGATGGGTGGATGGAAGGGTGGATGGAAGGGTGGATGGATGGATGGATGGATGGATGGATGGGTGAGTGGATGGAAGGGTGGATGGATGGGT
>NC_079226.1:41649226-41680993 GCF_029633865.1 Lampris incognitus
GAGGAGCACTTCACTCCCTCTACCTCCAACCCTGGCCCTGGTTTTCTTCAACCCCGTCCCTGGTTTTCTTCCAACCCTGGCCCTGGTTTTCTTCAACCCCGTCCCTGGTTTTCTTCAACCCTGGCCATGGTTTTCTTCCAACCCTGTCCCTCGTTTTCCTCAACCCTGGCCCTGGTTTTCTTCAACCCCGTCCCTGGTTTTCCTCAACCCTGGCCCTGGTTTTCTTCCAACCCTGTCCCTCGTTTTCCTCAACCCTGACCCTGGTTTTCTTAACCCTGTCCCTGGTTTTCCTCAACCCTGGCCCTGGTTTTCTTCCAACCCTGTCCCTCGTTTTCCTCAACCCTGTCCCTCGTTTTCTTCAACCCTGGCCCTGGTTTTCCTCAACCCTGGCCCTGGTTTTCTTCCAACCCTGTCCCTCGTTTTCCTCAACCCTGTCCCTCGTTTTCTTCAACCCTGGCCCTGGTTTTCTTCAAGACTGGCCCTGGTTTTCTTCAACCCCGTCCCTGGTTTTCCTCAACCCTGGCCCTGGTTTTCTTCAACCCCGTCCCTGGTTTTCCTCAACCCTGTCCCTGGTTTTCTTCCAACCCTGTCCCTCGTTTTCCTCAACCCTGGCCCTGGTTTTCTTAACTCTGTCCCTGGTTTTCCTCAACCCTGTCCCTGGTTTTCCTCAACCCTGGCCCTGGTTTTCTTCCACCCCGTCCCTGGTTTTCCTCAACCCTGGCCCCGGTTTTCTTCCAACCCTGTCGCTGGTTTTCCTCAACCCTGGCCCTGGTTTTCCTCAACCCTGGCCCTGGTTTCCTCAACCCTGGCCCTGGTTTTCTTCAACCCCGTCCCTGGTTTTTCTCAACCCTGGCCCTGGTTTTCTTCCAACCCTGTCCCTTGTTTCCTCAGCCCTGGCCCTGGTTTTCTTCAACCCCGTCCCTGGTTTTCCTCAATCCTGTCCCTGGTTTTCTTCCAACCCTGTCCCTCGTTTTCCTCAACCCTGGCCCTGGTTTTCTTAACCCTGTCCCTGGTTTTCCTCAACTCTGTCCCTCGTTTTCTTCAACCCTGTCCCTGGTTTTCTTCCAACCCTGTCCCTGGTTTTCCTCAACCCTGGACCTGGTTTTCCTCAACCCTGTCCCTGGTTTTCTTCCAACCCTGGCCCTGGTTTCCTCAACCCTGGCCCTGGTTTTCCTCAACCCTGGACCTGGTTTTCCTCAACCCTGGCCTTGGTTTCCTCAACCCTGTCCCTGGTTTTCTTCAACCCTGTCCCTGGTTTTCCTCAACCCTGTCCCTGGTTTTCCTCAACCCTGGCCCTGGTTTTCTTTAACCCTGTCCCTGGTTTTGCTGGTCTCTGGCAGGTTCACATCAACAGCAGAGGGCTGGTCTACTCTGTCATTCTGCTGCTGGGATCTGTGTTTCTGACCGTGAGTTGCTTTTTCTTTTTCCCCTTTTGGTGTGTTTGTCAGTTTAGCGGTAACCCGTGGTTATTCAGCGGGTTAGTGATGATTAAAGGGGCTGTGTGTAACAGTTAAAGTGTGTGTAGCAGTTAAAGTGTGTAGCAGTTAAAGTGTGTGTAGCAGTTAAAGTGTGTGTAGCAGTTAAAGTGTGTGTAGCAGTTAAAGTGTGTGTAGCAGTTAAAGTGTGTGTAGCAGTTAAAGGGACTATTCACCGGTCTTCGGTCTTATCTCTGCCTATGTGTGACGTGTCTGGGGCGGCAGTGAAACAGGTCCTAGTTGTCGTGACTACGCCGAGTTTCCGATGGCGGAAATGACGTCCCACAACACCAGCGCAGAGGTTTTTATGGACGACGACGCAGAAGCTAACACACAATGCGTGGTGGTACATGTAGGCACTGTGGGAAGGACTCTGTGAGCAGGCGAAGACCAGTTTCTCCATCAGTGTAGCACACAGTGAGGCCTGTGTTTCAGTCCACTACGTTATTCATCAGTACTGGTTGCACAGGCACAGACTCTCACCTCACCTCATCTTCAGCCGCTTCCCCGGGGTGGGGTCACGGTGGCAGCAAGCTAAGTAGGGCACTCCAGACCTCCCTCTCCCCAGCAACGCCCTCCACCTCCTCCTGGGGGATCCCAACGCCTTCCCAAGCCAGACTGGACATGTAGTCCCTCCGGCGCGTTCTGGGTCTACCCCGGGGTCTCCTCCCAGTTGGACGTGCCCGGTAAACCCCCAAATGAACCAAATCATCCGTGAAATTCCCCTTTAAGCATCCCACCTGCTTCAAATGAACCACCCGGTAGGAATCATCCACCCGCCACGCCTTCGGCACAACATGGTACTTCTTTTACTCATGTCTTACACGGTTCTGTGTGGTGTTTGCCTGTCGGAGGGGCCGTAGAGATCAGCAGCAGCTCCCGTGGTCGGTGCAGCAGCCTCAGTTCGGTCCACGACAGGAGAGACTCCATGTTCTCTGTGGAAACATACGTGCACATGTCGGCATCGGCCAAAATGAATCGGAAAATATCGGCCTAACGGATATTGGCAAAAATCCAGTCTCGTGCACCCCCGGTACAATCATAACAGACCACCTGAGGAAGACTACATGCCCCAGCCTAGTGCTGAGGAAGACTACATGCCCCAGCCTAGTGCTGAGGAAGACTACCTGCCCTAGCTTAGTGCTGATGGAGCGTACATGCCCCAGCCTAGCGCTGATGAAGAGTACATGCCCCAGCCTAGCGCTGATGAAGAGTACATGCCCCAGCCTAGCGCTGATGAAGAGTACATGCCCCAGCCTAGCGCTGATGAAGAGTACATGCCCCAGCCTAGCGCTGATGAAGAGTACATGCCCCAGCCTAGCGCTGATGAAGAGTACATGCCCCAGCCTAGCGCTGATGATGAGTACATGCCCCAGCCTAGCGCTGATGAAGAGTACATGCCCCAGCCTAGCGCTGATGATGAGTACATGCCCCAGCCTAGCGCTGATGAAGAGTACATGCCCCAGCCTAGCGCTGATGAAGAGTACATGTGTAGATGACTCATGACCCCTTAACCCCTTCATTTTTAATCGGGCCAGCTGAGTGTTGTCGTTTGAGTCCCCCCCCCCCAGTCTTCCTCAGCTAGCTGTGCTAGCAGGCTATCTCCTGACAGCATTCCAAAATGGCTGACGTGGGCAACCGTGCTGAGTTTGTGCATCCTTTCTGTTTTGATGTACTTGTGTTGTCTGTTTTGATTTACCCTCCATGCCCCGCCCCGGTGCAGCAGAGGGCAGCACGTGGGCGGGGCAGACACGTAGCCCCTTAATCACTGACAGAGGATTTGAACACCCACAACGATGTAAACTGCATACACTCTCCACCACCCCACCCCACCCCACCCCACCCCACCCCACCCAAACCCCCTCTAAAGGTACTGAGTATCCATGGCAACGGCTGGCGTCTGGACACCCGTCTCGGAGTAGTTCTGCTTCTCCTCTACGTGGTTTTCCTCGCTTTCTCCGTTCTCATTGAATTCAACGTCTTCACCTTCATCAACCTGCCAATGTGTTCCGAGGAATAGAGATCATGGAGTTTCTGTGTGTGTGTGTGTCTGTGTGTGTGTGTGTGTGTGTGTGTGTGTGTGTGTGTGTGTGTGTGTGTGTGTGTGTGTGTGTGTGTGTGTGTGTGTGTGTGTGTGTGTGTGTGTGTTCAACTCTGGTAACCACTGTGGTCAAGGATGTGGGTCCTTTATCAGTATGTTGGCATTCTGTTGTACTTGCACAGCCCCCTCCCTCCCCCCTCCTTTCCATCCACACCTTGCCATCATATGCTGCGTTGCCGTTGCCCATCTCGCAGAAACAACCCAAACTCCTAAAGTTATTCATCCTCATGCCCCCCCCCCCTCCATTCTGCAGCCCATCACCTCCGTCACACCGGGCACAGGAATAAGTCGATGTGTTGAATTAGTTTGATTTTTCTTTTTTAGTCAAATTCTAAATGCATCGCCACGGCTGTGCAAATGCTTTGGAGTAAGTAGCACAGCTATTGGCAAAGAGACACGAGGAGGTGGAAATTTATCTGGTGCTTTCGTTTTCCAAGTTAAAATCAGCGTTATGTAACGTTTTTACCGCAAAATAACAGCTTCAAAAATAATTTAATGGTACACTGACTTGTAATAGGGAGAAGGGTGCCTCTTTCGTTCCCACTCTGTGCCCCAAATGCCTGTTCTTGCACTATTTTAACTGTCGCCTCACAACAAGGTGGTCCTGGGTTGTCCAACCTTGGGGGTCATCCCAGGTCGTCCTCTGTGTGGAGTTTGCATGTTCTCCCTGTGTCTGTGGTGGGTTTTCTCCAGGTGCTGCAGTTTCCCCCACCATCAAAAATACATGCATGTTAGGGGTAATACACCTGTCAGTGCCCCTGAGCAAGGCATGTCAAGACGAACTGGAGTTGGTCTCTGGGCACTGCACGGCGGCTGCCCACTGCTCCTAGCTACACAGCTAGAATGGGTTAAATGCAGACCTCAGTTTCCATGGGGATTAATAAAGTAAATCAAAATCAAATTCGCAGCATGATGAAATAACAGCATTACCCTCGTCCAACCCCAAACCCCCTGGGTCTGTGCAAAAAAGTAGTTTCTATTGGATCCTAGTACATACAGAATCACATGGACACGTCAAGACAGATTAAAGTCAATATGCACACATGTGTAAGAATGAACCAGGATAATACAAGCGTTATGGGTCTGTAGTGGAGACTGACCCCCCCAGATGTCCTGGATCAGAAATAATGTCTTCTGTTTTCTTAGTGTTTACAACGAGATGATGGTCATCACACCATTGCACAAACTTTTTAACCTCCATGCTAAAGCCAGAAATGCCTGTGTCTGTATCCATAAGTGCCATGATGGCAGTGTCGTCAGAAAACTTGACAAGAAAGTGCTGGGATGACTGCATGTACAATCATTTGTATATGATGTGAACAGAATGGTAGAACTCACAAATCCTTGAGGAACGCCTGTGTTAATGACTTTAGACTCGGATAATGTCTGGTTCACTTGGACCTGCTGGGTCCTGTTGGTCAAGGGGTGACACCAAGTTTATCTTGAGTTTTTACTGACATTTTAACCTGTCCCTGTCATTGTGTGTGGTTCCACTGTGTTTTAAGAAAACCACCATTGTGCCTGTACCTAAGAAAACACCCGTCTCTTGCCTTAATGATTACTGACCTGTTGCTTTGACCTCTGTTATTATGAAGTGTCTGGAAAGACTGGTTATATCATAAATAAAATGTAACATTGCTGCTACCCTTGACCCATTACAGTTTGTCTACTGTTCCAACAGATCTGTAGATGACACTATCTCACTTGCTGTGCATACTGTTTTAGTAAACCTTGGAAAGAAAAATACCTATGTCCAAATGTTGTTTATTGATTACAGCCCTGCTTTTAATACAACTGTCCTATCCAAACTTGTGTTGAAACTCACAGGTCTTGGTCTGGTCAACTCTATCTTTAATCGGCTATTTAATTAGCTGACAGGCAGGCCCCCGGCTGTGAGAATAGGTAAAACACATCATTCATTCACATTAGTTCTTAGGACCGGTGTGCCTCAGGGCTCCTGTTTCAGCCCCCTACTGTAGTTTGTTTACACACGACTGTGTTGCCAAATATGACAACAGCAGCATCATTAAATTCCCACACGAGACTTAAGTGGGGACTAATAAGTGACAGTGATGAGTGGGCCCAGCTGAGCGCAATACATGCAGCGACCCGCAGGCGGCGCGCGGTAACGTACAGTGAAACTGTTTACAAGTTTATATGGTCATAATTAGGAACATTTTGAGCATTTCCATTGCACTTCCATTATGAGGATTGCTGAATTGCGACTCTCTCGTCCTTTGCATCGCTACACCGGCCCACAGTGGGGGCGTCCGCTTTAATAAAGCGTGCACGCAACTTGCTTAAAGCGTGCAGGCGTGCGAGTTATTAAACACGTGCGCTTTATAAAAAATACTACTTCCATGTCCTCTCCCGGCCTCCGTACGTACCCGCTCAACCCAAGTTACATAGTGCAAGAACAGGCGTTCGGGCCTGGAGTGGGGATGAAAGAGGCACCATCCTCCCTATTACAAGTCCGTGCAGGGGCGGACTGGCAGCACAAAGCATCTTAACTCATTTTCCAAGGTGTTCCTCCCATGTCTGTGTGTACAGAAAGCAGAAGTTGAATTACTAAATTACTTGTAAACTCTATTGCTCAGTAGTCCTGGCTGGTCATCACACAGGGCTGTGAGAACAGGTAAAACACATTCATCCACATTAGCAAAGGCTCCCTCAAGACTCCCTCAAAACCTTCCCTGTCTGACTCGGGTTCCTCTGTTTGTGAAAAATGCATAAAACAAACATTATTTGGACTGTCTGACATGAGCACCAAATGTGTTGTATTCATGAAATTCATGAACCTTTACACAGGCAAATGCATATGTGGTGTGTAATGTAACATATAATGTGCCGTTCATTCCATGTCTTGTAATGCAACAGTGAATAACTTGAATGAAGTACTCCAACCTGATCATATGAATGGTGTATTGTGCTCCAATTTACTTCACAGTCACAAGATGACATTCAGTAGTGCACCTCTAACTGGATCTGTGCCGCTTCCTGCTCCCACGTCCATCCTTTCCCTTTCTTGTTCAGAGCCATGTTTACCTGTTCAGAATGTAGAGTAAATATTTAACCAATCATTTTTATTGCTGGGCTGCCCATCAAATATGATATGCCTTATAGGCCATGGTGCGAAAAAGAATCGGTGAGTAGTCGAGAGAGAAAATGATCAAATTAAATGTTTGTTATACCCATTTACAGTCAAAGTTGATGACTTTAGAGAAATCTAGTGTACATTCTCTAAATGTTTGTGCACTGACTGACTAGTTAAACCTCGGGACTGGTCAAACCTGCAGCGGGACTCTAGCACTGAAACTCCAGACTTAAAGACATTTTGTTCTTCAGTTCATTTCACTGGTTCACAGCACATAGCCTGCAAGCATGACAAAGCACCTGCTCCCCGCTCACTCCTCTGATGTGTCTGCCCCTTCATCACTGTCCTCATCTTCACCTGCACACTGCTTAAATGAATCCGCCATCTTAGCACACTTCTCTGCACCACACTTACCTTGGCACGCCTTCTGTGCAGCACACTTACCTTGGCACGCCTTCTGTGCAGCACACTTACCTTGGCACGCCTTCTGTGCAGCACACTTACCTTGGCACACCTTCTGTGCACCATGCTTACCTTGGCACACCTTCTGTGCAGCATGCTTACCTTGGCACGCCTTCTGTGCAGCACACTTACCTTGGCACGCCTTCTGTGCAGCACACTTACCTTGGCACGCCTTCTGTGCAGCACGCTTACCTTGGCACACCTTCTGTGCACCATGCTTACCTTGGCACGCCTTCTGTGCACCATGCTTACCTTGGCACGCCTTCTGTGCACCATGCTTACCTTGGCACGCCTTCTGTGCACCATGCTTACCTTGGCACGCCTTCTGTGCACCACACTTACCTTGGCACGCCTTCTGTCCACCATGCTTACCTTGGCACGCCTTCTGTGCAGCACACTTACCTTGGCACACCTTCTGTGCACCATGCTTACCTTGGCACGCCTTCTGTGCACCACACTTACCTTGGCACGCCTTCTCTGCACCACACATACCTTGGCACGCCTTCTGTGCACCACACTTACCTTGACACGCCTTCTGTGCACCATGCTTACCTTGGCACGCCTTCTGTGCACCACACTTACCTTGGCACGCCTTCTGTGCACCATGCTTACCTTGGCACGCCTTCTGTGCACCACACTTACCTTGACACGCCTTCTGTGCACCACACTTACCTTGGCACGCCTTCTCTGCACCACACATACCTTTGCACGCCTTCTGTGCACCACACTTACCTTGACACGCCTTCTATGCACCACGCTTACTTTGGCACGCCTTCTGTGCACCACGCTTACCTTGGCACGCTTTCTGTGCACCACGCTTACCTTGGCACGCCTTCTGTGCACCACACTTACCTTGGCACGCCTTCTGTGCACCACACTTACCTTGGCACGCTTTCTGTGCACCACGCTTACCTTGGCATGCTTTCTGTGCACCACACTTACCTTGGCACGCCTTCTGTGCACCACACTTACCTTGGCACGCCTTCTGTGCACCACACTTACCTTGGCACGCATTCTGTGCACCGCGGGCCGCAGGAGTTCTCTCTCGTCAGCGGGTGCAGGATACTCACTGCCCAAGTGGATGGGGTGTTCCTGTAGGGCTGGAAATGACACGAGACTCGGAGACGGAGAGCGACGTTGGAAATGAGAATGAGGACACGAGAGGGTTTGAAAATGAGAAAAGGAAGTAGAATACATCGAATCGCTCAAGCGGTTCCAGTCAGCCAGTGGGAACAGTGGAGACGGGTCTCGTGGGGGTGATGGCCGTGACAAGACAAGATGGGATTTTCAAGGACCCACGTGAGGTGGGAAAGTTTGCAGGAAGAAAACTTGGGAGATGTGCGATCGATCGATCAGGATACCTAGAAGTGGGCTGGTTATCATTGATTTTACCTCAAAGCGTCAGAGGGATAGAGCCCGTAAGATCAAGGTATTTAGGACTTGCTCCCCACTCGGATTAAGAGCATAGAAGAAGGGAGTGGCGTGAGTGGCGTGCCACTGTCAGGAGAGGCTGACTCACTTCCGGATGGTGCGGGTGTGTGTGTGAGGCAAGAAGAACGACCAGATTCCGAGAAGGGGAGGAGGAGGATAGTAATTCTGTGTGTTTGACTTTTGAAGGGGAATTTCCGGGAAGAGTGCGCCATGACTGTGTGCTTTACAGGGCGAGGCCACATGAGAGCGCTCCTCTCCGATGTTGTTGTTGTCAAGAACGTGGACGTGTTGCTGCGGTATGTGGTGGGGCCGGGAGATGTGGGAGATGTGGGAGGGACAACTGCAATGTGGAGAAGGTGCTAGCAAATCGGGGTACGGGGTCAGCACAGGGCCCAAAAAGGATTAAGGAGGAGAACGTGAATAAGATGGGAGCGGGAAGGGGATTGTCGCATGCTGCAGCTGCTAAGAAACTGGAGAGAAACGACGAGGATGATGTGTGAGACGAGAAGCTAAGGAGGCCGAGTCGGTCAGGAGGCGTGCTGAGTTTTGCTTTTGTAAGGACCGGATGAAGTTTGTGGCCTTTGTGGCAGCGGTGATTAACTGTAACTGCTGGAGTAGAAGGAACATCTGAGAGGACTGACATGATTGTAGATGCAGCGAGGACGTTTCTGGGTGTTGTGGTGGTTTCTGGAGAAGGTGTGCAGCAGCAGCTGCTGGGAGAGGCTGTTAGTCCTTCTCAGAAACTGAGAAATAACTAGTTTGATTGAGAAGATATATATATACATGCATGCACACACACACACACATATTCTGGTCCACTCTCCAGCCCCATTAGTGGCAGTAATGCAACAAACCGTTGTTCGCCACCCTAAAAAGAGGGAGAACTGCCTGAGCGCTAGATGCTTTCAGTTGTGATGGCAACCGCTACCTGCTGTTACGGATTGCACCAGCTGTGTCGCTGCAGATAAGATGACCTATTGAGTATAACAATTCTGGGGCTGGGGTGAAAAAAGACCGGCCCTCACAAGACCGGCCCGTCTGCACCTGGGTCGGTGTGCCACCAATATGATTTTGGAGCTGTTCTCTCGTGGTGAAAAATAATGCTGCTTCAAACCTGCAAGACAGTTTGTCAAAAGGGAGAGTCCTGTATCTAAGGGGACAGAGCGAGTTTTTAAATCACACGGCCGAATGGGGCAGAGAAAGCTCGACGGGTTGAGGCTGGGAGGGTCTTGGTCTGTAAATCATACACATGCACGTTCATTGAATGCCCATCTCAGCAGGTACGCGCGTCTACACATGAGGGATCTGTGTTTTTGCCTGCAGATGTTACGCTGCCTCTAATAATGTGCGACTGTGGGTGGCGCTGCCGAGTCACAGGGTCATGTATTCGTGGGTTTAGCCTCCCTTAGCAACCCAGACAGCATGTGGATGTGGGCCACTTCAGGCAGTGATGCGGGGCACTGATGGTCTTCTTCTGGCCCTGACAACATGGATGTGAGCCTGAAGTGGCCCACATGTATCACAGCAAATATGGCCCAAATATGCCAAATCACATGTGGGCCTTTTTTGGCAAAGATGTGGTGCTCTGGGCCACATGTGGTCTGGATGTGACCCTGCAGTGCCCCGTGTGGTAAATGGTGAATATGCCCCAAATATCACAAAACAAATATGGCCCACCTTTGGCAAATATGTGGCACATTGCTATGGCTCGGTTCTGGCCCAGATTTGGCAAACAGGAGCGGACCACCCAAGTGCCGTCATTCCAGGCGGTACGTGGGCCGGATGACGGGTCGGGTGTGGGCCGGATGACGGGCCACAGCAATGCTGCTCTCTGGGAAGTGGCTGATACGGGTCGGTCAAGTGGGCGACTGTAGGTTACTCGGCTGTCTTGCCTGCATGGCGGACTGGTTGTCTGTCTGTGTGCCATGCTAGCATGACTCCCTGCTATGCTAGGGTAGCCTCCTCAGCCGGCCCCCCACCTCCCCATGTGTATTTCTACGGCGTTATGAATGTGCGGCTTTAGCCAAGGATCCTAACAACAGTTTCCACGCACACCTGAGGCCATGTGGCGCTTTGATTCGAGTCTGTAACTTAAACAATATGGAGAAGGTTGTTTCCCCAGCTTCACTTTACTGACGTGAAAGGGAATACATCTGTCTTGTTCCCAGACCGGCTCTCAGCGCTGAACTTGGGCGATGACCCGAGGAACCACCTCACCCCACGGCAGGACCCTATCGCTCCTGCTGGGCTGACACACCGTCTTCACCCTGGCAATTATTATTATTGTTATTAATATTAATATTATTATTATTATTAATGATGACGTGGTGGCAGTTTCAGATGCCTGCTACTGTGGATCTGAAAACCCTGCGAAACCTGAATGAGAGCAGATGTGGGTCCGTGCTGAGGTGACGAGAGTAAACCTGATTAGCTGGAAACAGTGTGTCGCATGTTTGTGCAGCAGTGGGCGAGGAAACAATGTAGTGTCACGTGTCAGCTGATGAAGCCCTCCGCCCAATGGCTGCTGGGATAGGCTCCAGCAGCCCCGCGAGCCTGACAGCCACCCATCGGATAATGGATGGGTGGATGTTTGTGCTGTTTGGTATTTGGTTTTTGTATGTAAATGAGGACACGTGCCCCCCCACGTCATCAACAGTAAGGGGAAACCTTAAAGCGCAGTGTAACCGTCGCAATACTGTCCCAGGGAGTCAAACACGTCAGTGGTGCAAAGACACCGCTTACGCTGCAAGCTCTGCTGTAGAGTTTCCGCCCCCATCATCAGCGCGGGTAACTTCCGGCCATGCAATCAAACCCCTCTTCCGGATATGACGTGCTGAAGATAATGAGCCGCTCGTCCCCGGAAGCCTTTCAGATCCGGCAGAGCTCTGAGGAGCCCACCTGACCAGGTGAAGAGGAGCAGACACACCTCGCTGTAAGCCGTCGCAAGACACGTGCGGCAAGTACACCACACTGACCAGGTAGGAGGTGAAAGGGAGGAGGCGTCACCGTCAAACTGACGCCATACTCACTATGCTGTACACCAACCAACCAAAAACAAGGGAAAAGCATCATTCTCCTTAAGCAGAACAGTGCAAGGTATTTATGTGTATATATATATATATATATATATATATATATTTTTTTTTTTTTTTTTTTTTTCGGAATGTGTGTGTGTGTGTGTGTGTGTGTGTGTGTGTGTGTGTTAGTGTAGATAGCGGGACCGAAAACTAAAGCACTTATGATCCTAATTCTTCTTGGAGGTGGTAGGTATTGTCTCAGAGAGTAAGGGGAAAAATCCCAGAAAATTAAAATTATGCATAATTATGCAAAATATGAATTTTTCTAAAAATGGCTAAAAACCACTTTTCTCGGCATTTCATGTGATTCTGAGCATCTTTGATTTTTTTCACCTACATAAAAAATGTTTTCTGGGACTTAGAAATGTTTTGGCATTATGCAAAATATATGCATTTTTGCAAAAATGCACTTATGATCCTCTTTTTTTTTGGGTGGTGGTAGGTATTGTTCCAGAGAGGACCAGAAAAATAGCAGAAAATTACAATAATTATAATAATTATGCATAATTATGCAAAATATGCATTTTCTAAAAATGGCTAAAAGCCACTTTACTGGGCATTTCAGATGCTTCTGAGCATTTGGGGGGAGGGAGTTGGAGTGGGTTGGGGGGGTTTAGGGGCAGGGGGAAGGCGGTTAGCTGGCAGGATGAAGGGGAGGGAGATTTAGACGGGTGGAGAACCAAACCGCTACATTGTAGCGGGGCTCTTCTAGTATATATATATATATATACATGATCAAATTAGCTTCCCTCACCAAACCGCTTTCAACAACCCACGTGTAATGTGTGGCGCCCTCTGCTGGTTGGAACTTTCACCCGCTGGACTGGCGGTGTTATGTCAGTCTGCAAAAATTGTGAAATTTGCCTCTCTTTTTTTCCCCCAATCTCCCCCCTTTTTCTCCCCAATTTTATCTGGCCAATTACCCCGCTGTTTTCGAGCCGTCCAGGTCGCTGCTCCACCCCCTCCGCCGATCCGGGGGGGGGGTGCCCCGACCGATCAGAGGAGGCGCTAGTGCAGCGACCAGGACAAATACCCACATTCGACTCCCCACCAGACACGGCCAATTAATTGTCTGAAGGGAGGCCCGAGCAAGCCGGAGGTAACACGTGTACTGATGTGCCGTAGGTTAGTTCACATTATTACGACAGTGACCCCCAGAGGGCTTAACGGAAACTGATTTACGGCAGTGCCTAGTGGCGCGCGAATAAAGCGTGTTAAACGGCTCTTCTGCGTTGGATCAATTATGGTTATTTTAGCCAACCAATACAACACGGGGATTCGACCCGGCGATCCCGTGTCGATTGTGAAATCAGCTTATCCTAATGGACGTAGACGCAGTGACGTCACCCATTGGTTTGTGGTTCGGCATTTTTCCAGTCGCCATCTTGGTTTTTTTTAAACCGGGTATGACCATATTTGGATGAGAGGGTGGAGCTTGGGAGGAGTGAGGGTTGGATCTGACTAAGAACCCAAGGAACCCTAACCCTAACCCTAACACCAACCCCAACCCTAACCCTAACCCTAACCCTAACCCTAACCCTAACCCTAACCCTAAGAATTTTGATTGTGGATGGGGTTTTTTTGTCTTCGTTTGTTTGTTTGTTTTGACTTACCCAGCCACATGGCCAAATGTTTTATTCCATGGTTGACTTGCCTTGTTGTTTGTAAAAATATTGTTCAGTAAAAAAAAAAAAAAAAGAACGCAAGGACAATATGCTCGCCTACAACCTCGCCACCGGTGTTCTGATAGTTTGTGTACCCACTAACTAGTCTGACAAACTAAGCTAGCAAAAAAAAATGTTGTTTGGTAGCTACCCCTATAAATGTGGTTAAAAGTAGAGTAGGTCATTCTGTCAGGTAGGAAATATCTATCAGAATGGACTACTACCTCTTTAAATGTGGTTATGAGTGGAGTAACTCTTCTATAAAGTACAGGGCCTTGCATAAGTATTCAACCCCCTTGACAGTCATCACTAATTTCTGGATTATAAAAGATACTCACACATCTGCTCCTGAACAATATAATTTTTGTGAACCCATAAACCAAAATAAGTTATATTTCGCTGACTTTTTGTAAATAAATTAAAATATAGTGCTTACATAAGTATTCAACCCCCCACATACCAGTACTTTGTAAAGTACCCTTTTGCTGCAGTAACAGCCATGATTCTCTTGGGGTAAGTATGTACAAGCTTTGCACAGTCTTCTGGAGTAATTGTTGTGATGACAGTGGACTTCAGGAGGAGCACCCCTAACACTGCTCCCCACCCACCATACTCAACAGCATGGTGTCTATGGTGAGAACCTACAGATTTCTGGGCTCCACAATCTCCCAGGACCTCAGGTGGGCATCCAACATAGTCACAATCATGAAAAGGTCCAGCAGAGGATGTACTTTCTCCGCCAGCTCAGGAAGTTCCACCTGCCTCAGGAACTGCTGATTCAGTTCTACACTGCAATAATCCAGTCTGGCCTCTGCACATCCATCACTGTCTGGCTTGGATCGGCCACCAAACAGGACGGGGACAGACTACAATGGACAGTTAGGTCTGCAGAGAAAATCATTGGTGCCAACCTGCCCTCCATTCAGGACTTATACACCTCCAGGCTCAGGAAACAGGCAGGCAACATGACTGCAGACCCATTACACCCTGGTCACAACCTGTTCCAACTCCTCCCCTCTGGTAGGCGCTACAGAGCACTGTACCCCAAAACATCCAGATATATAAAAACAGTTTCTTTCTGCAGGCTGTCATTCAAATTAACACTTAACACTGTCAAATAAATCAACCATGTTGTATATACTGTACTGTACATGTTTTATATACTGTACTGCACATGTTGTATATACTGTACTGTACATGTTGTATATACTGTACTGTACATTGTATGTATACTGGTACTCTCTGTCATGTCCATCTACCTCAGGCATGTATGTCAGTAAGCTGCTAACATCTATTTCAGCACCTCTGATATATTCTCTGCACCACTGCACTTTATCACCTCTTAGTTCACCTCTACATTGTCAGTCCTTGTGTATATACGTGAAGATTGTTGCGTTGTAGTGTTGTTAGTCTATGTTAAGCACACCGAGAGAGCCACGAAACCAGAGTCACATTCCATGTATGTGCAAACCTACATGGCCAATAAACGTGGTTCTGATTCTGGTTAAAGGGCAACATAGATGTCGGCCTTTAGGGTGGACATTGGTCCCCAGTGGAGCTGAAGTCCCTCCGTTAACTGATCTTTCAGCAAGTGTTGGTTGGTCTGAAGTGTCCTTCGTTGACAAGTCACCATCTTCTCAGCCGAGACATCTTAATATACATGAACACTGATGGGCTTGTGACCTTCCAAACCGGTCTGTCGGTGCCAGGCGGCCTGATGCTGCCCCGTCATATTGGCTCATCCGGCTCATTCAGCAGATGTCAGATGTATCATTGTCCAAATCTGATGAATTTTCGGAGGCCTTCGTGTGGAGGGGAAGGGTGCAGGACAGAGAGCTGCAGATGTAACGTCTGAAGAACAGACTCCCTGGTGTGTCCGTCAGCTTCACGACAGCGTGGTGCTTATTTACGTACTGCACCAGACAGCTTGTCCGGTCGGCAGGATGGGGCTTTGTTTATTCTGATGGATGTCACCGTGTTCCGTAGCTAAACTACCACTGAACGAGCACTTTGAAATGACGACTTCGCCAACTAAAAAGAGAAAAGACTGAGAGAGACTGGGTGTCGTCAGAACACCCACATGGGCGTGAAGACTTGTCCATGAGGCATGCTGCAAACTGGAACCGCGGTTCGATTCTGATCATGACTTTCGGGCTCGGAGAGCTCGAGGCTCAGCGTTGCGGACTGTCCCCTCATGTTCCAGCGGGAGGGTTTTGCTGCCCCCTTGTGGTCATCATCATGCATCCCACTGCTGCTGGCGTGTTATATGTTGCTGTGCACATTACACACCTCAACCACCTAACGTGGAGCTCCCGTATGTATAGCAGAGCCAGGTAGACACACACACACACACACACACACACACACACACACACACACACACACACACACACACACACACACACACACACACACACACACACACACACACACATACACTTGGACACTGTGTATACATGGGGGGGGGGTTCTGTGCAGAGTTGCTGAACTCAATATCTAATTTAGATGTTTGCACGTATTTTCATCTATCGATCTGTCTGTCTGTCTGTCTGTCTGTCTCTATCTATCTATCGATCTATCCATCTATCTATCCATCTATCTATCTATCTATCTATCTATCTATCTATCTATCTATCTATCTATCTATCTATCTATCTATCTATCTATCTATCTATCTATCTATCTATCTATCTATCTATCTATCTATCTATCTATCTATCTATCTATCTATCTGTCTATCTGTCTGTCTGTCTGTCTGTCTGTCTGTCTGTCTGTCTCTGTCTGTCTATCTGTCTATCTGTCTGTCTGTCTGTCTGTCTGTCTGTCTGTCTGTCTGTCTGTCTGTCTGTCTGTCTGTCTGTCTATCTATCTATCTATCTATCTATCTATCTATCTATCTATCTATCTATCTATCTGTCTGTCTGTCTGTCTGTCTGTCTGTCTGTCTGTCTCTCTGTCTCTGTCTATATGTCTGTCTGTCTGTCTGTCTGTCTGTCTGTCTGTCTGTCTGTCTGTCTGTCTCTCTGTCTCTGTCTATATGTCTGTCTGTCTGTCTGTCTGTCTGTCTGTCTGTCTGTCTGTCTGTCTGTCTGTCTGTCTGTCTATCTATCTATCTATCTATCTATCTATCTGTCTGTCTGTCTCTATCTGTCTGTCTGTCTGTCTGTCTGTCTGTCTGTCTGTCTGTCTGTCTGTCTGTCTGTCTGTCTGTCCTCATGGAGACCAGATGTCAGCATGAAGAGGTGTTGGATTTACAGTGTTTCTCAGGTGCTGTGGTGCATTTCTCTCATCACTGTTAACATTTGCACAACAGTTAGTTCAGCCTCCACAACATTTAGTCATGTGTGGACGTCATGGTAGCAGCTTCTCATTCCTTCCAACAAATTGCAAATGCTTTTGGACATGCATCAATTGCTTTCATACAACTCTCTGCTGTTTTATAACATTATCATTTGCTTATGTCATGTCAGTCAAAATGAGCTATACTTGTGAATTCTGAATAGTCATTCCCTATGAAACTAATAGTCCTCATTTCATCGCTTGAGTCATTACATACAAAAATGTTGAACTAGTTGTCAAAATCTGTCAAGCAAATTTTATACATGTTTTTATCTTCTTTTGTTTCTCCTGAAAATGTCTCCTAAATCCAGCAATTTCTCTCAGGTGAACCTCAGCTTTCGCTGTTGAGAAGGGGTGTGTGAAGCATTAGTTGCAACCAATGGTGAGCCACTTCTCCGCCGTCACTCAGAGCTGAATCCCATGAACCCCCACTTTACGAGCATATATGAACCGAGCGGGACATAGTGTGTACCATTTCTACAATAGTGTGACACAGAATGGGAAGGTCAGCCTCGTGGAAGAGGGGCGAGGATGCTGGGAGGAAGGGGAAGGGCACAAAACAGGGGAAGAGGAAGAAGAGGCCAAGTACAGAGGCGGATTCCTGATGAAATCAGGGCTGCAATTGTGCATCGTGTTGTCAATCACGGCCTCACAACGGCTGAGGCTGGTGGAAGGGTGCAGCCTAATGTTGGGAGAACCACTGTAAATTCACTTATTCCGACGTGTCGTCGGGAGAACCGGTGTGTGTGCATAATGGACAGTAATCCAGCACTAAACAGTCTGCGCTGCACTACTGTCATTGTGTCATACAGGAAGCTTGCAGTGGGACCACAACTTGTCACTTTCTACATTTTACATGTAGACTTGCAGCTTTACTGCAGCACAGATGTGGTGTATTGTAGTGCACAGTAGTGCTACAGGAAAGAGTTGCCATATTTACTCTGCACCACACAGGATTGCAAGACGACCTTGCAGAGGCGGAAGAGGGCCCCTTTGTACTCCGCAACAAGAGGGAGCCATTTGTGCACTGCTGACTGCAAACAACGCCGTAAGGTTGAGAGAGACAGAAAGTGGTGTCGTAGAGGATGACAACATCTTTGGGACTATTGAATCCGTTTCAGTCGCTACAACTGACAGAGTGCTGAGGAGAAAGGAAATGCGCACGAAACAATTGTACAAGGTGCCATTTGAGCGGAGCAGCGACGGAGCGAAGGAGCTCCGTCACCAGTGTGTACAGGTAAAACATGGATGTGTCTATGCACACTCTAATGTGCAGTGCTGCAAACTGTTTACTTTGTGTAGTGCCATGCACTACACTTACATGGCAGTCCTGTGTATGTGTATCCACAGCGCATACTGTACAATATGTTGTCCAACATGCATTATGTCACACGGGAGGAGTTGTCATGGTTTTTTCTCGCTCCCTCTTCTGTGATGAAGCGTGTGCTGGAGCTGGAGGCCAGGGAGCCGCTGCACACCGTCATATACCCCGATGAGGCGGGTTTCAATCTGGCAGAAGGTAGACGGCGTGGGAGGAATCGCATTGGACAGAGAGCAACCACTGATGTCCCAGGCCAACGAGGAGGGAATAGTACTGTGTGTGTGTGTGCAGCCGTCTCAGGAAACGGCGTCCTAACCCATATCCCCCGTCTTGGTCTACACAACACACAACATCTGCTGACTTTTGTAGACACTCCTTACAGGGACATAATCCCTGAGGATGAGAGAGGTCTAGCTGGAGATGTGGTTTGCAGCACACGATAGGACGCTGGTGGAATATCTCCCTCCCTGCTCACCATTCCTAAACCCAATAGAGGAGTTTCTCTCTTCCTGGAGGTGGAAGGTATATGACCGGCATCCACATACCCACATGGCCCTGCTAGCGGCCATGTGGGTGCAGCATGTGATGACATCACGGCAGAGTCCTGCAGAGGGTGGATTCGCCGCTCGAGGAGACGCTGTCCTCGCTGCATTGCAGGAGATGATGTTGGCTGTGATGGCGATGAAAGGATGTGGCCAGACAGAGAGGGAGGTGTGGATGAGCATGAATGGTTTACAGTACTGTCTGTGTATGTTGTGTGTTCACTTCCAATATGTACTGCGACATTGTGTACAGTTGTGCACAGCTCGGCCCAAAGGGAGTTTGCGTTTGTCGTGAATAAGGGTGTATGTTTTCTTTTGCACCATGCTGTGAACAAAGTAGAATTGCAAAGAGCATACATATCCAGTGTCTTGTACTCAGTTACCTGACTAAATACAGCAATGTGTAACTTTACTGTAGTTTTCAAACGGCTGTGTAAACAGTATACCATAGTGCTGTCTTGAGCATTTTCAGGCGGTGTCACCAAGCTCGGACTTTTCTGCACGGGAAAACATTTACAGAGTAAGGTGTCGTAATGAAAACGTGACGAAGCCATTTGACTCTCTTGTTCATACACAATGGTGTCAGGACTTCTCATCGTGAGGACACCGACACTGTCACTGACATGACCACTGGCTTTTGAGGGATGAACTATCCATGTAGAGCAAGTGACACGCTTTTGCAGGTTGTCAACTAGGTTTTGCAGTTTGTACTAATTGTTGTGAGAAATGCATTAACTGTTGTGTAAATGCACATAGTGATGTGAGAAATACACCAAAGCCACTGAGAAACGCTGTAATAGAAATTGGGGTGATTGTGTGTATTTTCATGTATCTACCCTCTTGGGGACCGAGCGTCACCATTAGAAGGAGAGTCAGATCAGAAACAATCTACTTTGGGGGGTCAGTTTCTGGGTTATTTCTGGGGTACGGTTTACAGCTATGGTTAGACTACTTTGGGGGGACAGTTTCTGGGGTACGGTTTACACCTATGGTTAGACTACTTTGGGGGGACCGTTTCTGGGGTTATTTCTGGGGTACAGTTTACAGCTATGGTTAGACTACTTTGGGGGGACAGTTTCTGGGGGTGGTTTCTGGGGTACGGTTTACAGCTATATTAGACTACTTTGGGGAGCCTGTTTCTGGGTTATTTCTGGGGTACAGTTTACAGCTATGTTAGACTACTTTGGGGGGCAGTTTCTGGGTTATTTCTGGGGTACGGTTTACAGCTTTGGTTAGACTACTTTGGGGGGGACAGTTTCTGGGGTTATTTCTGGGATACGGTTTACAGCTATGTTAGACTACTTTGGGGGGACAGTTTCTGGGGGTGGTTTCTGGGGTACGGTTTACAGCTATGTTAGACTACTTTGGGGGGACAGTTTCAGGGGGGGTTATGGGGTACAGTTTACAGCTATATTAGACTACTTTGGGGAGCCTGTTTCTGGGTTATTTCTGGGGTACAGTTTACAGCTATGTTAGACTACTTTGGGGAGTCAGTTTCTGGGTTATTTCTGGGGTACGGTTTACAGCTGTGGTTAGACTACTTTGGGGAGTCAGTTTCTGGGTTATTTCTGGGGTACAGTTTACAGCTGTGGTTAGACTACTTTGGGGGGCAGTTTCTGGGTTATTTCTGGGGTACAGTTTACAGCTGTGGTTAGACTACTTTAGGGGGCAGTTTCTGGGTTATTTCTGGGGTACGGTTTACAGCTGTGGTTAGACTACTTTGGGGGGACCGTTTCTGGGGGTGGTTTCTGGGGTATGGTTTACAGCTATGGTTAGACTACTTTGGGTGGGAAACTTTGTGGGGGGGTTATGGGGTACGGTTTACAGCTATGTTAGACTACTTTTGGGAGTCAGTTTCTGGGTTATTTCTGGGGTACGGTTTACAGCTATGTTAGACTACTTTGGGGAGTCAGTTTCCGGGTTATTTCTGGGGTACGGTTTACAGCTATGGTTAGACTACTTTGGGGGACAGTCTGGGTTATTTCTGGGGTACGGTTTACAGCTATGGTTACACTACTTTGGGGGGCAGTTTCTGGGTTGTTTCTGGGGTACAGTTTACAGCTGTGGTTAGACTACTTTGGGGGGCAGTTTCTGGGTTATTTCTGGGGTACAGTTTACAGCTGTGGTTAGACTACTTTGGGGGGCAGTTTCTGGGTTATTTCTGGGGTACGGTTTACAGCTGTGGTTAGACTACTTTGGGGGGACCGTTTCTGGGGGTGGTTTCTGGGGTATGGTTTACAGCTATGGTTAGACTACTTTGGGTGGGAAACTTTGTGGGGGGGTTATGGGGTACGGTTTACAGCTATGTTAGACTACTTTGGGGAGTCAGTTTCTGGGTTATTTCTGGGGTACGGTTTACAGCTATGTTAGACTACTTTGGGGAGTCAGTTTCCGGGTTATTTCTGGGGTACGGTTTACAGCTATGGTTAGACTACTTTGGGGGACAGTCTGGGTTATTTCTGGGGTACGGTTTACAGCTATGGTTACGCTACTTTGGGGGGCAGTTTCTGGGTTGTTTCTGGGGTACAGTTTACAGCTGTGGTTAGACTACTTTGGGGGGCAGTTTCTGGGTTATTTCTGGGGTACAGTTTACAGCTGTGGTTAGACTACTTTGGGGGGCAGTTTCTGGGTTATTTCTGGGGTACAGTTTACAGCTGTGGTTAGACTACTTTGGGGGGCAGTTTCTGGGTTATTTCTGGGGTACGGTTTACAGCTGTGGTTAGACTACTTTGGGGGGCAGTTTCTGGGTTATTTCTGGGGTACGGTTTACAGCTGTGGTTAGACTACTTTGGGGGGACCGTTTCTGGGGGTGGTTTCTGGGGTATGGTTTACAGCTATGGTTAGACTACTTTGGGTGGGAAACTTTGTGGGGGGGTTATGGGGTACGGTTTACAGCTATGTTAGACTACTTTTGGGAGTCAGTTTCTGGGTTATTTCTGGGGTACGGTTTACAGCTATGTTAGACTACTTTGGGGAGTCAGTTTCCGGGTTATTTCTGGGGTACGGTTTACAGCTATGGTTAGACTACTTTGGGGGACAGTCTGGGTTATTTCTGGGGTACGGTTTACAGCTATGGTTACACTACTTTGGGGGGCAGTTTCTGGGTTGTTTCTGGGGTACAGTTTACAGCTGTGGTTAGACTACTTTGGGGGGCAGTTTCTGGGTTATTTCTGGGGTACAGTTTACAGCTGTGGTTAGACTACTTTGGGGGGCAGTTTCTGGGTTATTTCTGGGGTACGGTTTACAGCTGTGGTTAGACTACTTTGGGGGGACCGTTTCTGGGGGTGGTTTCTGGGGTATGGTTTACAGCTATGGTTAGACTACTTTGGGTGGGAAACTTTGTGGGGGGGTTATGGGGTACGGTTTACAGCTATGTTAGACTACTTTGGGGAGTCAGTTTCTGGGTTATTTCTGGGGTACGGTTTACAGCTATGTTAGACTACTTTGGGGAGTCAGTTTCCGGGTTATTTCTGGGGTACGGTTTACAGCTATGGTTAGACTACTTTGGGGGACAGTCTGGGTTATTTCTGGGGTACGGTTTACAGCTATGGTTACACTACTTTGGGGGGCAGTTTCTGGGTTGTTTCTGGGGTACAGTTTACAGCTGTGGTTAGACTACTTTGGGGGGCAGTTTCTGGGTTATTTCTGGGGTACAGTTTACAGCTGTGGTTAGACTACTTTGGGGGGCAGTTTCTGGGTTATTTCTGGGGTACAGTTTACAGCTGTGGTTAGACTACTTTGGGGGGCAGTTTCTGGGTTATTTCTGGGGTACAGTTTACAGCTGTGGTTAGACTACTTTGGGGGGCAGTTTCTGGGTTATTTCTGGGGTACAGTTTACAGCTGTGGTTAGACTACTTTGGGGGGCAGTTTCTGGGTTATTTCTGGGGTACGGTTTACAGCTGTGGTTAGACTACTTTGGGGGGCAGTTTCTGGGTTATTTCTGGGGTACGGTTTACAGCTGTGGTTAGACTACTTTGGGGGGCAGTTTCTGGGTTATTTCTGGGGTACGGTTTACAGCTGTGGTTAGACTACTTTGGGGGGCAGTTTCTGGGTTATTTCTGGGGTACGGTTTACAGCTGTGGTTAGACTACTTTGGGGAGCCTGTTTCTGGGTTAATTCTGGGGTACAGTTTACAGCTATGTTAGACTACTTTGGGGAGTCAGTTTCTGGGTTATTTCTGGGGTACGGTTTACAGCTGTGGTTAGACTGGTGTCTGGTATTGAAGTTTGGCATTACAGTTAAGTTCAGGGGAAAGGTTAGAGGTTCAGGTTTAATTTTGGGTTATTTGTTGACACTGATTTGGCTCATTTTAAGGTTGAGGTTAGGATTGTGGGGGGCTTTAGGCTCAGGTTTAGGGCAACAGTTAAGTTTAGGGTTCACGTTAGGGTTTGAGTTTAGACAATTAGGACTGACTCTAGCATACAGTTTCGATCCTCGCAAGGATAGATGAAAAAACGTGTGTGTGTGTGTGTGTGTGTGTGTGTGTGTGTGTGTGTGTGTGTGTATTAGAATACTTAACATGATCGTAATCTTTGTCATGATAACTCGTTTAGAATCAAATTATTTTCCAAGAAAGTCACTTGATTTCATTTTTGTTCAGTCGCCCGCGTCTTTCACACAATCATAAAAGAACGTACTGTATTAGCGTGTACCACACACAGTTACCTCCTCTTTCCTCGGGTTTCTTCATGTTTTATACACTGCTGGTGTGGTTTCTGGTGTGATTTCTGGTGCCGTTTCTTGTGTTGTTTCTGGTGCCGTTTCTGGTCTTATTTCTGGTGTTGTTTCTGGTGCCGTTTCTTGTGTAGTTTCTGGTGTAGTTTTTGGTGTTGTTTCTGGTGCCGTTTCTTGTGTAGTTTCTGGTGTTCTCTTTGGTGTTGTTTCTGGTGTAGTTCCTGGTGTTGTTTCTGGTGTGGTTTCTGGTGTTGTTTCTGGTGTTGTTTCTGGTGTTGTTTCTGGTGTTGTTTCTGGTGTAGTTTCTGGTGTTGTCTTTGGTGTTGTTTCTGGTGTAGTTCCTGGTGTTGTTTCTGGTGTGGTTTCTGGTGTTGTTTCTGGTGTTGTTTCTGATGCCGTTTCTGGTGTTGTTTCTGGTGTTGTTTCTTGTGCCGTGTCTTGTGTAGTTTATGGTGTTGTCTTTGGTGTTTTTTCTGGTGTAATTCCTGGTGTTGTTTCTGGTGCCGTTTCTGGTCTTGTTTTTGGTGTTGTTTCTGGTGCCGTTTCTTGTGTAGTTTCTGGTGTTGTCTTTGGTGTTGTTTCTGGTGTAGTTCCTGGTGTTGTTTCTGGTGTGGTTTCTGGTCTTGTTTCTGGTGTTGTTTCTGGTGCCGTTTCTTGTGTAGTTTCTGGTGTTGTCTTTGGTGTTGTTTCTGGTGTAATTCCTGGTGTTGTTTCTGGTGTGGTTTCTGGTGTTGTTTCTGGTGTTGTTTCTGGTGTTGTTTCTGGTGTAGTTTCTGGTGTTGTCTTTGGTGTTGTTTCTGGTGTAGTTCCTGGTGTTGTTTCTGGTGTGGTTTCTGGTGTTGTTTCTGGTGTTGTTTCTGGTGCCGTTTCTGGTGCCGTTTCTGGTGTTGTTTCTTGTGCCGTGTCTTGTGTAGTTTATGGTGTTGTCTTTGGTGTTTTTTCTGGTGTAATTCCTGGTGTTGTTTCTGGTGCCGTTTCTGGTCTTGTTTTTGGTGTTGTTTCTGGTGCCGTTTCTTGTGTAGTTTCTGGTGTTGTCTTTGGTGATGTTTCTGGTGTAGTTCCTGGTGTTGTTTCTGGTGTGGTTTCTGGTGTTGTTTCTGGTGTTGTTTCTGGTGCCGTTTCTGGTCTTGTCTTTGGTGTTGTTTCTGGTGTAGTTCCTGGTGTTGTTTCTGGTGTGGTTTCTGGTGTTGTTTCTGGTGTTGTTTCTGGTGCCGTTTCTGGTCTTGTTTCTGGTGTAGTTCCTGGTGTTGTTCCTGGTGTTGTTTCTGGTGTTGTTTCTAGTGTTGTTTTTGGTGTTGTTTCTGGTGCCGTTTCTGGTCTTGTTTTTGGTGTTGTTTCTGGTGCCGTTTCTTGTGTAGTTTCTGGTGTTGTCTTTGGTGTTGTTTCTGGTGTAGTTCCTGGTGTTGTTTCTGGTGTGGTTTCTGGTGTTGTTTCTGGTGTTGTTTCTGGTGCCGTTTCTGGTCTTGTTTCTGGTGTTGTTTCTGGTGCCGTTTCTTGTGTAGTTTCTGGTGTTGTTTCTGGTGTTGTTTTTGGTGTTGTTTCTGGTGCCGTTTCTTGTGTAGTTTCTGGTGTTGTCTTTTGTGTTGTTTTGGTGTAGTTCCTGGTGTTGTTTCTGGTGTTGTTTCTGGTGTTGTTTCTGGTGTTGTTTCTGGTGCCGTTTCTGGTCTTGTTTCTGGTGTTGTTTCTGGTGCCGTTTCTTGTGTAGTTTCTGGTGTTGTCTTTTGTGTTGTTTCTGGTGTAGTTCCTGGTGTTGTTTCTGGTGTGGTTTCTGGTGTTGTTTCTGATGTTGTTTCTGGTGCCGTTTCTGGTCTTGTTTCTGGTGTTGTTTCTGGTGCCGTTTCTTGTGTAGTTTCTGGTGTTGTTTCTGGTGTTGTTTTTGGTGTTGTTTCTGGTGCCGTTTCTTGTGTAGTTTCTGGTGTTGTCTTTTGTGTTGTTTTGGTGTAGTTCCTGGTGTTGTTTCTGGTGTTGTTTCTGGTGTAGTTCCTGGTCTTGTTTCTGGTGTGATTTCTGGTGCCGTTTCTTGTGTTGTTTCTGGTGCCGTTTCTGGTCTTGTTTCTGGTGTTGTTTCTGGTGTTCTCTTTGGTGTTGTTTCTGGTGTAGTTCCTGGTGTTGTTTCTGGTGTGGTTTCTGGTGTTGTTTCTGGTGTTGTTTCTGGTGTAGTTTCTGGTGTTGTCTTTGGTGTTGTTTCTGGTGTAGTTCCTGGTGTTGTTTCTGGTGTGGTTTCTGGTGTTGTTTCTGGTGTTGTTTCTGGTGTAGTTTCTGGTGTTGTCTTTGGTGTTGTTTCTGGTGTAGTTCCTGATGTTGTTTCTGGTGTGGTTTCTGGTGTTGTTTCTGGTGTTGTTTCTGGTGTTGTTTCTGGTGCCGTTTCTGGTGCCGTTTCTGGTGTTGTTTCTGGTGCCGTTTCTTGTGTAGTTTCTGGTGTTGTCTTTGGTGTTGTTTCTGGTGTAATTCCTGGTGTTGTTTCTGGTGCCGTTTCTGGTCTTGTTTTTGGTGTTGTTTCTGGTGCCGTTTTTTGTGTAGTTTCTGGTGTTGTCTTTGGTGTTGTTTCTGGTGTAGTTCCTGGTGTTGTTTCTGGTGTTGTTTCTGGTGTTGTTTCTGGTGTTGTTTCTGGTGTTGTTTCTGGTGTAGTTCCTGATGTTGTTTCTGGTGTGGTTTCTGGTGTAATTCCTGGTGTTGTTTCTGGTGCCGTTTCTTGTGTAGTTTCTGGTGTTGTCTTTGGTGATGTTTCTGGTGTAGTTCCTGGTGTTGTTTCTGGTGTGGTTTCTGGTGTTGTTTCTGGTCTTGTTTCTGGTGCCGTTTCTGGTGTTGTTTCTGGTGTTGTTTCTGGTGCCGTTTCTTGTGTAGTTTCTGGTGTTGTTTCTGGTGCCGTTTCTGGTCTTGTTTTTGGTGTTGCTTCTGGTGCCGTTTCTTGTGTAGTTTCTGGTGTTGTCTTTGGTGTTGTTTCTGGTCTAGTTCCTGGTGTTGTTTCTGGTGTGGTTTCTGGTGCCGTTTCTGGTGTTGTTTCTGGTGCCGTTTCTGGTCTTGTTTCTGGTGTTGTTTCTGGTGCCGTTTCTTGTGTAGTTTCTGGTGCCGTTTCTTGTGTAGTTTCTGGTGTTGTCTTTTGTGTTGTTTTGGTGTAGTTCCTGGTGTTGTTCCTGGTGTTGTTTCTGGTGTTGTTTCTGGTGTTGTTTCTGGTGCCGTTTCTGGTCTTGTTTCTGGTGTTGTTTCTGGTGCCGTTTCTTGTGTAGTTTCTGGTGTTGTCTTTTGTGTTGTTTCTGGTGTAGTTCCTGGTATTGTTTCTGGTGTGGTTTCTGGTGTTGTTTCTGGTCTTGTTTCTGGTGTTGTTTCTGGTGCCGTTTCTTTTGTAGTTTCTGGTGTTGTTTCTGGTGTTGTTTTTGGTGTAGTTCCTGGTGTTGTTCCTGGTGTTGTTTCTGGTGTGGTTTCTGGTGTTGTTTCTGGTGTAGTTCCTGGTGTTGTTTCTGGTGTGGTTTCTGGTGTTGTTTCTGGTGTAGTTCCTGGTGTTGTTTCTGGTGTGATTTCTGGTGTAGTTTCTTTCCAAACCAGTTCCAGTAGCAGGAAACCTCCATAATGAACCTATTCTCTGTTCTTAGTGTAACTGTGTATGGGCTCCCTCCTGCGTGATTATGTCACTGTTTTCCTAAAAAAAAATAAAACTAACCGAAAACTTCATACTTAAAAACTGTATCATAAGGCAAAGAAAAGTTAAAAATGTCCATGTTTTGTGTTAACACATGAAATGCGTTTGATTGCTAGAACTTCTGTAAACGTAGTCAAACTGTTGCTTCCTGTTCACGTCTAATAGAGAAAAAAAATCTGAGCTCGTGTTTTCTCTCTCTCTCTCTCTCTCTCTCTCTCTCTCTCTCTCTCTCTCTCTCTCTCTCTCTCTCTCTCTCTCTCTCTCTCGCTCTCTTTCCAGAACCTTCTCAGAATCAGAATCATGTTTATTGGCCATGTAGCTTTGCACATACATGGAACGTGACTCTGGTTTCGTGGCTCTCTCGGTGTACTTAACACAGAATAACAACAACACTACAACACAACAATATTGAGATATATACACAAGGACTGACTTATACAGGTAAAATAAGAGGTGATAAAGTGCAATGGTGCAGAGAATATACCAGAGATGCTGAAATACATGTTAGCAGCTTACTTACATACATGCCTGAGGTAGATGGACATGACAGAGAGTACCAGTATACGTACAATGTACAGTACAGTATATACAACATGGTTGGATTTATTAACAGTATTAAGTGTTGACAGCCTGTGGAAAGAAACTGTGTTTATATCTGGGTGTTTTAGGGTACAGTGCTCTGTAGCGCCTACCAGAGGCGAGGAGTTGGAACAGGTTGTGACCAGGGTTTGATGGGTCTGCAGTCATGTTGCCTGCCTGTTTCCTGAGCCTGGAGGTGTGTAAGTCCTGAATGGAGGGCAGGTTGGCACCAATGATTTTCTCTGCAGACCTAACTGTCCATTGTAGTCTGTCCCTCTCCTGTTTGGTGGCCGATCCAAGCCAGACAGTGATGGATGTGCAGAGGCCAGACTGGATTATTGCAGTGTAGAACTGAATCAGCAGTTCCTCAGGCAGGTTGAACTTCCTGAGCTGGCAGAGAAAGTACATCCTCTGCTGGGCCTTTCTGATGATTGTTTCTATGCTGGCTACCCACCTGAGGTCCTGGGAGATTGTGGAACCCAGAAATCTGTAGGTTCTCACCATAGACACCATTCGGTTGAGTATGGTGAGGGGGAAGTGTTGGGGGGGCTCCTCCTGAAGTCCACTGTCATCTCCAGTTTTTAATGTGTACAGCTCCAGGTTGTTATGGCTGCACGAGAGGGCCAGCTGATCAACTTCCTGTCTTTGTGCAGACTTGACACCATCCCGGATAAGGCCAATGATGGTTGTGTCGTCCACAAACTTCAGGAGTTTAACAGACGGGTCTCCTGAGGTGCAGTCATTTGTGTAGAGGGAGAAGAGTAGAGGGGAGAGCACACATCCCTGGGGGACGCCAGTGCTGATTGTCCGGGTGCTGGATGTGATTTCCCCCAGCCTCACCTGCTGCCTCCTGTCTGTCAGGAAGTTTTAATCCACTGGCAGATGGGAGATGGTACAGAGAGCCGGGTGAGTTTGGAGTGGAGGATATCTGGGACGACGGTGTTGAACGCTGAGCTGAAGTCCACAAACAGGACCCTTGCGTATGTCCCTGGGGAGTCGAGGTGTTGATAGATGTAGTGCACTCCCATGTTGACTGCATCATCCACTGACCCGTTTGCACGGTAGGCAAACTGTAGGGGCTCAAGCGGGGGGGGGGGCTGTGATTTCCTCAGGTGGGCCAACACCAGCCTCTCAAAGGATTTCACGACCACAGACTTTAGAATCCTAGTCCTAGGAACAGCTAAGATACTGCGCAGAACCCTCAAACTCCCAGGCCTCTGGTAGAGGACCTGAGCTTGAAGAGGACACCACCCATCTGAAAATTGTAGTTGGCCTGCTTGGCTTTGGCTACTGAAAAAACTCCACAGATGTATGTTATATTTCACATAAGTGATAATGTAAAAAATAAAATAAACTCAGTCGGTGAGCTCTTTAAATCCAGCCTCCATCATAAAGGATGTGCAAATGATCACGTTGTCTTGTCAAGCCTGACGTCCGCAACCTGAAACCTTGTGTTTCCAGGTGAGCGTCAGCGCGGCATCGACGCCTTAATGGTTCAGTATGAGCTTGTCTAGCACTCTCCCACGCCTCCTCTGTTGCCATAACAACAGGTTTCCCCTCACCTTACGACACACTGTTGTGCAGGGGGGGGGTTTAAGACTTGTATTAAGATTTCCATTCAACTTTTATTCTCACCGCGCAAACTACTTCCTCTGTCTTTACTCCGCCTCTCTGCAGGAAGATCTAAGAGTATTGATCCTGCACTGGTCGACGACTCGTCGCGTGAGTTTGCTCCGACTATTTAACACTGCAGTAAGGCTTTGACAACATGGCATCGGGAATACATTTTAATACCAAGACCTGACCTGCCTTTGAATTTTTGGTTATCTGTGTTTTCCCTCACAGCCCCCCTGGAGCTCTCGCCGTAGCCTCCACGTTGCTGGGCTTGGCGTGGCGGTCTATTCCGGTGCTTACCAACATGGGGATCGGTGGTTCGAATCCCCGTGTTACCTCCGGCTTGGTCGGGCGGCCCTACGGACACAATTGGCCGTGTCTGCGGGTGGGAAGCCGGATGTGGGTGTGTGTAGTGGTCGCTGCACTAGCGCCTCCTCTGGTCGATCACAGTTTCTTTTTATATATCTTATAAAGCTACGATAACTTTTAATGGTGGCCACGGGGCTGCACACTGCTTGGCATCCTGCGCATCATATTCTTCATAGATTTTATAAGTCAGTTATGATTCTGTTTATCCCCTTTCAGTGTTGTATTGTGTGAGTTGTGTAAGCACAACATCATTGCACGTTGTGCGTCTCGGGAGAGAGGTCCTCCTCTGGTGCTCTCCTGGAGCTTTCCTCCTGCTTTCCTCCCTGTTAAAGGGGTTTTAGGGAGTTGCTCCTCATCCCTTGAGAGAGTCTAAGGACGGGATGTTGTGTTGCTGTTAAGCCCACTGAGGCACACTTGTAATGTATAATAACTTGACTACTACTACTACTACCACTACTACTACTACTACTACTACTACTACTACTACTGCTGCTGCTACTACTACTACTACTACTACTACTTCACTACTACTACTACTGCTACTACTACTGCTACTTCACTACTACTACTACTACTACTGCTACTACTGCTACTACTGCTACTTCACTACTACTACTGCTACTTCACTACTACTACTACTACTACTACTACTTCACTACTACTACTACTGCTACTACTACTACTACTGCTACTATTACTGCTACTTCAGTACTAATACTACTACTACTACTACTACTTCACTACTACTACTACTACTACTACTTCACTACTACTACTACTACTTCACTACTACTACTACTACTACTTCACTACTACTGCTACTTCACTACTACTACTACTGCTCCTACTACTGCTACTTCACTACTACTACTACTGCTACTTCACTACTACTACTACTACTACTACTACTTCACTACTACTACTACTACTACTACTACTTCACTACTACTACAACTACTACTACTTGACTACTACTACTACTACTACTTCACGACTACTACTACTACTACTGCTACTACTACTGCTACTTCACTACTACTACTACTGCTACTTCACTACTACTACTACTGCTACTACTACTTCACTACTACTACTACTACTACTTCACGACTACTACTACTACTGCTGCTACTACTACTGCTACTTCACTACTACTACTACTACTACTACTACTTCACTACTTCACTACTACTAATACTGCTACTACTACTACTACTACTACTTCAAGACTACTACTACATCACTACTACTACTACTACTACTTCAATTCTACTACTACTAATACTACTACTACTTCTTCTACTACTACTACTACTACTACTACAGCTTCTTCTTCTTCTTCTCCTTCTGCTTCTGCTTCTTCTGCTGCTTCCTCTTCTTCTGGATTAATGGCGAATTGCAACCAGATGGAGCATTATCGCCACCTACTGTTGCATTAAAGAGTCCTTAATTTATAGCCTCCCCTCCTGTCCAGTATCCCTGAGAAAGGTGACGATACATCCAAGGACATCGTTTCCAGCGTCCCCCGCGAACATTGATTTCAGGTCCATGTGCACAAGTCCTTTTTGGTCCAACACAGCATTCAGGATGATTCTGTCTCTCTCGCACATGCTGGGCAAATAAAAGCCATGTCCCCCTGTCTCTGGTTGGTGGCAGACGTCACGGTTCCCACTTGGGTGTTTCCCCATGCGTTGCAATGAGGAATTCAGCCTTGCATGACGTAAACCTAACCTGCTGATGATGTCCTGTTCTCTGCTGCTCCCCCCCCCCCCCCGAGTCCTTTCTACTCCTACTCCCTGCTGGATCCGGGACAGATGTCTTCCCTTTACCTTGCTGTCCCATAATTCCTCCATCAGTGAATATATGTACATATTGTCCATATATTGCACGTATAACAATTAGCATTTAGCATTTCTCCAACTTCTATCTCAAGTGATACCGGCAAGTCCAGGTCCGCTGACCGATGACGTCACCACGCGGACAAACGTACTGTTTGGTAGCAAGACGACCGAGGGGGCAAAGGCTGTGGTGTTGTGTGACTGTAAAAAAAAAATTAAATTCTTATATATCAGAAAATGGTCCAAAAGAGGCCCCAAAGTAAGCAGATTACATCTTACTGGTCATGTCATATATGACCACGTGGTGGCGGTAGACCACAGTGGACAGGCTGAAGACAGAAGCTACCATAGTATAAGAGGAGTGAATATCAAACATGTGGTGGATCCCACTGACAGGCTTTTTATTACTGTTATGGATGTTCAGGCATTACTACTCCAGGTATTGTATACCTATATACAAACACACACCGTACAGTTAGGAATACATGTGAAATCCATACTGTCATATTAATGGTAGACCACATTACATCCATACTGTAATATTAATGGT
>NC_079226.1:41681193-41768693 GCF_029633865.1 Lampris incognitus
TCTCTCTCTCTCTCTCTCTCTCTCTCTCTCGCTCTCACTCTGTCCCCTCCCCTCCTTCCCCCCCCCCTCTCCGTGGAGGGCCGAGTCCTTTCTTTCACGCCCCCACGGCTGGACAAGTTTGAGGACCTGGGAAAAAGGCAACTTACATCTTGTGTGTGAAGGTGAGACAGTTTCAGTCTCTGCAGGCCATGACAGCGTGGAGGTGGTCAGAGCTTTTCGGTCCAGGCTCTTCCCCAAGAGTTAGCTGCCGGTCCCTGTACAAGCTGCCGGTCCCTGTACAAGCTGCCGGTCCCTGTACAAGCTGCCGGTCCCAGTACAAGCTGCCGGTCCCAGTACAAGCTGCCGGTTGAAAAACGGTCAGCTGACCTCCAGTGGAGGATTGCGCACGGAGCAATAGCCACGAACAAACACAGAGCACACCTGGATCCTGACCACACCTGGATCCTGATCACACCTGGATCCTTATCACACCTGGATCCTGATCACACCTGGATCCTGATCACACCTGGATCCTTATCACAGACAGAGCACACCTGGATCCTGACCACAGACAGAGCACACCTGGATCCTGATCACACCTGGATCCTGACCACAGACAGAGCACACCTGGATCCTTATCACAGACAGAGCACACCTGGATCCTGACCACAGACAGAGCACACCTGGATCCTTATCACAGACAGAGCACACCTGGATCCTGACCACAGACAGAGCACACCTGGATCCTGACCACAGACAGAGCACACCTGGATCCTTATCACAGACAGAGCACACCTGGATCCTTATCACAGACAGAGCACACCTGGATCCTGATCACACCTGGATCCTGACCACAGACAGAGCACACCTGGATCCTGACCACAGACAGAGCACACCTGGATCCTTATCACAGACAGAGCACACCTGGATCCTGATCACACCTGGATCCTGACCACAGACAGAGCACACCTGGATCCTGATCACACCTGGATCCTGACCACAGACAGGGCACACCTGGATCCTGACCACACCTGGATCCTGACCACAGACAGAGCACACCTGGATCCTGACCACACCTGGATCCTGACCACACCTGGATCCTGACCACACCTGGATCCTGACCACAGACAGAGCACACCTGGATCCTGATCACAGACACAGAGCACACCTGGATCCTGATCACAGACACAGAGCACAGCTGGATCCTGATCACAGACACAGAGCACACCTGGATCCTGATCACAGACACAGAGCACACCTGGATCCTTATCACAGACACAGAGCATACCTGGATCCTGACCACAGACAGAGCACACCTGGATCCTGATCACACCTGGATCCTGACCACAGCTGGATCCTGACCACACCTGGATCCTGACCACAGACAGAGCACACCTGGATCCTGATCACACCTGGATCCTGACCACAGACAGAGCACACCTGGATCCTGACCACAGCTGGATCCTGACCACACCTGGATCCTGACCACAGACAGAGCACACCTGGATCCTGATCACACCTGGATCCTGACCACAGACAGAGCACACCTGGATCCTGATCACACCTGGATCCTGATCACACCTGGATCCTGATCACACCTGGATCCTGACCACAGCTGGATCCTGACCACAGACAGAGCACACCTGGATCCTGACCACAGACAGAGCACACCTGGATCCTGATCACACCTGGATCCTGACCACAGCTGGATCCTGACCACAGCTGGATCCTGACCACGGGGAGGCGTGTCTTTTTTGCTCACAGTGTGAAACTGTGCTGCATTTCTTTGTGCCGTGTCCCAGGCTGGTGGCTCTGTTTGGTTTGTTACGGGGCGGGTGTTGGGGCGTGGGGGAGGCTTTTTCCTCTCAGTTGCTTGTGTACGGTCCCAAATACCTAGCCAGGAGGAAAGGTACACAAACCATTATACATTGTACACCAGCCACTGCCACGTCAGCCATCTGGCTGAGCCGTAAGTACCAGGCTCGGACGGTGGGCGGTGTGGACCCTGTGCAGGTTCTTAAAGGCCTGCTGGAGGCTCGGCTCAGGGTGGAGTATTCCTGCTACAAAATGGGAGACAATGTAGAGGCTTTCCGCCTTGAATGGGCAGTAAGGGGGGTATTGTGCTCAGTGGGAGATGCTGAAGACCTGCTTTTCTGTTTCTAATTGGTGTAACAAGGGTGAGTCCTGGTTGTGTATTTATTTGGCTTATGTTTTATTCTATTTATTCTTCTATGTAATGTGTGTTTGTGATTTGGGGCCAGGCGTGTAGACTTGACTTGGGTTTGGACCCTGTTTGTTGGTGTGGACGCTCCTGCTCTGAATTACTTAATGATGTGCTGGATTATAATGAGACGTGTGTGTTTTGAATATCAGCTGTCGGACTGAATAAATGGGCTTTGGAAAATCTCTCTCTGTCTGTCTGTCATCATCCATCCCTCGCTCACCCTTCTTCTCCCTCTCTGTGTCTCTGGGAGGAGTCCATCCTGTCCACCCTGGTGCCTTGTGGAGTGCAGAGTGGTAAAACCGGTCACCCGGCCACGGAGGTGGATGGTTTGACCTTTCACCCCACACACTCTGACCTCATCGGGGGGGGGGCTGCAGGGGGTCACACTGGGTCCGGAGGAGGTTTCTCAGTTTTGTTTTGTTTTTTTGATTTTGTACAATGTTTGTATGAGTATGGTATGTTTGAGTACTAACGTAGTAGTAGCAGCATAGTAGTAAAATAGTAGTAACATAGTAGTAACATAGTAGTAACAGTCGTAACATATTAGTAAAATAGTAGTAACATAGTAGTAACATAGTAGTAAAATAGTAGTAGCATAGTAGTAACATAGTAGTAACAGTAGTAGCATAGTAGTAACATAGTAGTAACATAGTAGTAAAATAGTAGTAACATAGTAGTAAAATAGTAGTAACACAGTAGTAACATAGTAGTAAAATAGTAGTAACATAGTAGTAAACTAGTAGTAACATAGTAGTAAAATAGTAGTAGCATAGTAGTAAAATAGGAGTAACACAGTAGTAACATAGTAGTAAAATAGTAGTAGCATAGTAGTAAAATAGTAGTAGCATAGTAGTAAAATAGTAGTAACACAGTAGTAACATAGTAGTAACAGTAGTAGCATAGTAGTAACATAGTAGTAACATAGTAGTAAAATAGTAGTAACATAGTAGTAAAATAGTAGTAACATAGCAGTAAAATAGTAGTAACATAGCAGTAAAATAGTAGTAACCTAGTAGTAGCATAGTAGTAACATAGCAGTAAAATAGTAGTAACATAGTAGTTACATAGTAGTAAAATAGTAGTGACATAGTAGTAAAATAGTAGTAACATAGTAGTAAAATAGTAGTAACATAGCAGTAAAATAGTAGTAACCTAGTAGTAACATAGCAGTAAAATAGTAGTAACATAGCAGTAAAATAGTAGTAGCATAGCAGTAAAATAGTAGTAACATAGTAGTAAAATAGTAGTAACACAGTAGTAACATAGTAGTAAAATAGTAGTAACATAGTAGTAAACTAGTAGTAACATAGTAGTAAAATAGTAGTAGCATAGTAGTAAAATAGTAGTAACATAGTAGTAACATAGTAGTAAAATAGTAGTAGCATAGTAGTAAAATAGTAGTAGCATAGTAGTAAAATAGTAGTAGCATAGTAGTAAAATAGTAGTAACACAGTAGTAACATAGTAGTAACAGTAGTAGCATAGTAGTAACATAGTAGTAACATAGTAGTAAAATAGTAGTAACATAGTAGTAAAATAGTAGTAACATAGCAGTAAAATAGTAGTAACATAGCAGTAAAATAGTAGTAACCTAGTAGTAGCATAGTAGTAACATAGCAGTAAAATAGTAGTAACATAGTAGTAACATAGTAGTAAAATAGTAGTGACATAGTAGTAAAATAGTAGTAACATAGTAGTAAAATAGTAGTAAAATAGTAGTAACCTAGTAGTAGCATAGTAGTAACATAGTAGTAACATAGTAGTAAAATAGTAGTAACATAGTAGTAAAATAGTAGTAACATAGCAGTAAAATAGTAGTAACATAGTAGTAAAATAGTAGTAACACAGTAGTAACATAGTAGTAAAATAGTAGTAACATAGTAGTAAACTAGTAGTAACATAGTAGTAAAATAGTAGTAACATAGTAGTAACATAGTAGTAAAATAGTAGTAGCATAGTAGTAAAATAGTAGTAGCATAGTAGTAAAATAGTAGTAGCATAGTAGTAAAATAGTAGTAACACAGTAGTAACATAGTAGTAACAGTAGTAGCATAGTAGTAACATAGTAGTAACATAGTAGTAAAATAGTAGTAACATAGTAGTAAAATAGTAGTAACATAGCAGTAAAATAGTAGTAACATAGCAGTAAAATAGTAGTAACCTAGTAGTAGCATAGTAGTAACATAGCAGTAAAATAGTAGTAACATAGTAGTAACATAGTAGTAAAATAATAGTGACATAGTAGTAAAATAGTAGTAACATAGTAGTAAAATAGTAGTAAAATAGTAGTAACCTAGTAGTAGCATAGTAGTAACATAGTAGTAACATAGTAGTAAAATAGTAGTAACATAGTAGTAAAATAGTAGTAACATAGCAGTAAAATAGTAGTAACATAGTAGTAAAATAGTAGTAACACAGTAGTAACATAGTAGTAAAATAGTAGTAACATAGTAGTAAACTAGTAGTAACATAGTAGTAAAATAGTAGTAGCATAGTAGTAAAATAGGAGTAACACAGTAGTAACATAGTAGTAAAATAGTAGTAGCATAGTAGTAAAATAGTAGTAGCATAGTAGTAAAATAGTAGTAACACAGTAGTAACATAGTAGTAACAGTAGTAGCATAGTAGTAACATAGTAGTAACATAGTAGTAAAATAGTAGTAACATAGCAGTAAAATAGTAGTAACAAGGCAGTAAAATAGTAGTAACATAGCAGTAAAATAGTAGTAACCTAGTAGTAGCATAGTAGTAACATAGCAGTAAAATAGTAGTAACATAGTAGTAACATAGTAGTAAAATAGTAGTGACATAGTAGTAAAATAGTAGTAACATAGTAGTAAAATAGTAGTAAAATAGTAGTAACCTAGTAGTAGCATAGTAGTAACATAGTAGTAACATAGTAGTAAAATAGTAGTAACATAGTAGTAAAATAGTAGTAACATAGCAGTAAAATAGTAGTAACATAGTAGTAAAATAGTAGTAACACAGTAGTAACATAGTAGTAAAATAGTAGTAACATAGTAGTAAACTAGTAGTAACATAGTAGTAAAATAGTAGTAGCATAGTAGTAAAATAGGAGTAACACAGTAGTAACATAGTAGTAAAATAGTAGTAGCATAGTAGTAAAATAGTAGTAGCATAGTAGTAAAATAGTAGTAACACAGTAGTAACATAGTAGTAACAGTAGTAGCATAGTAGTAACATAGTAGTAACATAGTAGTAAAATAGTAGTAACATAGTAGTAAAATAGTAGTAACATAGCAGTAAAATAGTAGTAACATAGCAGTAAAATAGTAGTAACCTAGTAGTAGCATAGTAGTAACATAGCAGTAAAATAGTAGTAACATAGTAGTAACATAGTAGTAAAATAGTAGTGACATAGTAGTAAAATAGTAGTAACATAGTAGTAAAATAGTAGTAACATAGCAGTAAAATAGTAGTAACCTAGTAGTAGCATAGTAGTAACATAGTAGTAACATAGTAGTAAAATAGTAGTAACATAGTAGTAAAATAGTAGTAACATAGCAGTAAAATAGTAGTAACATAGCAGTAAAATAGTAGTAACCTAGTAGTAGCATAGTAGTAACATAGTAGTAAAATAGTAGTAACACAGTAGTAACATAGTAGTAACACAGTAGTAACATAGTAGTAGGACTAAACCAGTGCTGGGTCACAGGTATTTCAAGAGGCCGTGTCTGTCTGTTCTCCTGCTCAGCTTTATCAATACAGAGGAAACAGCACCTGTTCATTTACAAGTCTGGATTTCTGTCTGATGGTTTTGTGTGTGTGCGTGTGTATGTGAGTGAGTGTGTGTGTGTGTGTGCGCGCGCGTGCGCGTGCATGAATGCGTGGGGGGGTGTAAGTGCGTGTGTGCGTGTATGCATGTATGTGTGTGTAGGGAGTGTAGAGGTGTGTGTGTATGCATGTAAGTGCATGCACGTGTGTGTGGGGGGTGTATGGCGTTTGCGTGCGTGTGTGTGCGTGCGTTGTCTTGGTTACCTTTCAGCCCTCCTCTTCCTGCAGTACAAGTGACAGAAGGACGTCGTCTCACAGGAAACCACAAATTTCTATTTTCTTGCTGCCTGGTGAATCAGGCCAGCACCGTGACACCACTTTGATAGTACAGAACACCGCCTGCCAGGAGCTTCATCACACACGTGTTCTGGTGTACACACATGATACAGTGTTGCTGTGACGTGGTGGTCTGATGTGGTCTTACACACATGATACAGTGTTGCTGTGACGTGGTGGTCTGATGTGTTCTTACACACATGATACAGTGTTGCTGTGACGTGGTGGTCTGATGTGTTCTAACACACATGATACAGTGTTGCTGTGACGTGGTGGTCTGATGTGTTCTTACGCACACGATACAGTGTTGCTGTGACGTGGTGGTCTGATGTGTTCTAACACACATGATACAGTGTTGCCGTGACGTGGTGGTCTGATGTGTTCTTATACACACGATACAGTGTTGCCGTGACGTGGTGGTCTGATGTGTTCTAACACACATGATACAGTGTTGCTGTGACGTGGTGGTCTGATGTGTTCTTACGCACACGATACAGTGTTGCCGTGACGTGGTGGTCTGATGTGTTCTTATACACACGATACAGTGTTGCCGTGACGTGGTGGTCTGATGTGTTCTAACACACATGATACAGTGTTGCTGTGACGTGGTGGTCTGATGTGTTCTAACACACATGATACAGTGTTGCCGTGACGTGGTGGTCTGATGTGGTCTTACACACATGATACAGTGTTGCTGTGACGTGGTGGTCTGATGTGTTCTAACACACATGATACAGTGTTGCTGTGACATGGTGGTCTGATGTGTTCTTACACAAATGATACAGTGTTGCTGTGACGTGGTGGTCTGATGTGTTCTTATACACATGATACAGTGTTGCTGTGACGTGGTGGTCTGATGTGTTCTAACACACATGATACAGTGTTGCTGTTGGTGTGGTGGTCTGATGTGTTCTAACACACATGATACAGTGTTGCTGTGACGTGGTGGTCTGATGTGTTCTAACACACATGATACAGTGTTGCCGTGACGTGGTGGTCTGATGTGTTCTTATACACAGAATACAGTGTTGCTGTGACGTGGTGGTCTGATGTGTTCTTACACACATGATACAGTATTGCTGTGACGTGGTGGTCTGATGTGTTCTTATACACATGATACAGTGTTGCTGTGACGTGGTGGTCTGATGTGTTCTAACACACATGATACAGTGTTGCTGTGACGTGGTGGTCTGATGTGTTCTAACACACATGATACAGTGTTGCTGTGACGTGGTGGTCTGATGTGTTCTTATACACATGATACAGTGTTGCTGTGACGTGGTGGTCTGATGTGTTCTAACACACATGATACAGTGTTGCCGTGACGTGGTGGTCTGATGTGTTCTAACACACATGATACAGTGTTGCCGTGACGTGGTGGTCTGATGTGTTCTAACACACATGATACAGTGTTGCCGTGACGTGGTGGTCTGATGTGGTCTTACACACATGATACAGTGTTGCTGTGACGTGGTGGTCTGATGTGTTCTAACACACATGATACAGTGTTGCTGTGACATGGTGGTCTGATGTGTTCTTACACAAATGATACAGTGTTGCTGTGACGTGGTGGTCTGATGTGTTCTTATACACATGATACAGTGTTGCTGTGACGTGGTGGTCTGATGTGTTCTAACACACATGATACAGTGTTGCTGTTGGTGTGGTGGTCTGATGTGTTCTAACACACATGATACAGTGTTGCTGTGACGTGGTGGTCTGATGTGTTCTAACACACATGATACAGTGTTGCCGTGACGTGGTGGTCTGATGTGTTCTTATACACAGAATACAGTGTTGCTGTGACGTGGTGGTCTGATGTGTTCTTACACACATGATACAGTATTGCTGTGACGTGGTGGTCTGATGTGTTCTTATACACATGATACAGTGTTGCTGTGACGTGGTGGTCTGATGTGTTCTAACACACATGATACAGTGTTGCTGTGACGTGGTGGTCTGATGTGTTCTTATACACATGATACAGTGTTGCTGTGACGTGGTGGTCTGATGTGTTCTTATACACATGATACAGTGTTGCTGTGACGTGCTGGTCTGATGTGTTCTTATACACATGATACAGTGTTGCTGTGACGTGGTGGTCTGATGTGTTCTAACACACATGATACAGTGTTGCTGTTGGTGTGGTGGTCTGATGTGTTCTAACACACATGATACAGTGTTGCCGTGACGTGGTGGTCTGATGTGTTCTTACACACATGATACAGTGTTGCCGTGACGTGGTGGTCTGATGTGTTCTTACACACATGATACAGTGTTGCTGTGACGTGGTGGTCTGATGTGTTCTAACACACATGATACAGTGTTGCTGTGGGCGTGGTGGTCTGATGTGTTCTAACACACATGATACAGTGTTGCCGTGACGTGGTGGTCTGATGTGTTCTAACACACATGATACATTGTTGCCGTGACGTGGTGGTCTGATGTGTTCTAACACACATGATACAGTGTTGCCGTGACGTGGTGGTCTGATGTGTTCTAACACACATGATACAGTGTTGCTGTTGGTGTGGTGGTCTGATGTGTTCTAACACACATGATACAGTGTTGCTGTTGGTGTGGTGGTCTGATGTGTTCTAATACACATGATACAGTGTTGCTGTGACGTGGTGGTCTCATGTGTTCTTACACACATGATACAGTGTTGCCGTGACGTGGTGGTCTGATGTGTTCTTACACACATGATACAGAGTTGCCGTGACGTGGTGGTCTGATGTGTTCTAACACACATGATACAGTGTTGCTGTGACGTGGTGGTCTGATGTGTTCTAACACACATGATACAGTGTTGCCGTGACGTGGTGGTCTGATGTGTTCTTATACACATGATACAGTGTTGCTGTGACGTGGTGGTCTGATGTGTTCTAACACACATGATACATTGTTGCTGTTGGTGTGGTGGTCTGATGTGTTCTTACACAAATGATACAGTGTTGCTGTGACGTGGTGGTCTGATGTGTTCTTACACACATGATACAGTGTTGCCGTGACGTGGTGGTCTGATGTGTTCTAACACACATGATACAGTGTTGCCGTGACGTGGTGGTCTGATGTGTTCTAACACACATGATACAGTGTTGCCTTGACGTGGTGGTCTGATGTGTTCTAACACACACGATACAGTGTTGCCGTGACGTGGTGGTCTGATGTGTTCTTACACACATGATACATTGTTGCTGTGACGTGGTGGTCTGATGTGTTCTTACACACACGATACAGTGTTGCTGTGACGTGGTGGTCTGATGTGTTCTTATACACATGATACAGTGTTGCCGTGACGTGGTGGTCTGATGTGTTCTTACACACATGATACATTGTTGCTGTGACGTGGTGGTCTGATGTGTTCTTACACACACGATACAGTGTTGCTGTGACGTGGTGGTCTGATGTGTTCTTATGCACATGATACAGTGTTGCTGTGACGTGGTGGTCTGATGTGTTCTAACACACATGATACAGTGTTGCTGTGACGTGGTGGTCTGATGTGTTCTAACACACATGATACAGTGTTGCCGTGACGTGGTGGTCTGATGTGTTCTAACACACATGATACAGTGTTGCTGTGACGTGGTGGTCTGATGTGTTCTAACACACATGATACAGTGTTGCTGTTGGTGTGGTGGTCTGATGTGTTCTAACACACATGATACAGTGTTGCTGTGACGTGGTGGTCTGATGTGTTCTAACACACATGATACAGTGTTGCTGTGACGTGGTGGTCTGATGTGTTCTAACACACATGATACAGTGTTGCTCTGACGTGGTGGTCTGATGTGTTCTTATACACATGATAGAGTGTTGCCGTGACGTGGTGGTCTGATGTGTTCTAACACACATGATACATTGTTGCCGTGACGTGGTGGTCTGATGTGTTCTAACACACATGATACAGTGTTGCCGTGACGTGGTGGTCTGATGTGTTCTAACACACATGATACAGTGTTGCTGTTGGTGTGGTGGTCTGATGTGTTCTAACACACATGATACAGTGTTGCTGTTGGTGTGGTGGTCTGATGTGTTCTAATACACATGATACAGTGTTGCTGTGACGTGGTGGTCTCATGTGTTCTTACACACATGATACAGTGTTGCCGTGACGTGGTGGTCTGATGTGTTCTTACACACATGATACAGAGTTGCCGTGACGTGGTGGTCTGATGTGTTCTAACACACATGATACAGTGTTGCTCTGACGTGGTGGTCTGATGTGTTCTAACACACATGATACAGTGTTGCTGTGACGTGGTGGTCTGATGTGTTCTTATACACATGATAGAGTGTTGCCGTGACGTGGTGGTCTGATGTGTTCTAACACACATGATACAGTGTTGCCGTGACGTGGTGGTCTGATGTGTTCCTACACACATGATACAGTGTTGCTGTGACGTGGTGGTCTGATGTGTTCTAACACACATGATACAGTGTTGCCGTGACGTGGTGGTCTGATGTGTTCTAACACACATGATACAGTGTTGCCGTGACGTGGTGGTCTGATGTGTTCTAACACACATGATACAGTGTTGCCGTGACGTGGTGGTCTGGTGTGTTCTAACACACATGATACAGTGTTGCTGTGACGTGGTGGTCTGATGTGTTCTTACACACATGATACAGTGTTGCTGTGACGTGGTGGTCTGATGTGTTCTAACACACATGATACAGTGTTGCTGTGACGTGGTGGTCTGATGTGTTCTTATACACATGATACAGTGTTGCTCTGACGTGGTGGTCTGATGTGTTCTTATACACATGATAGAGTGTTGCCGTGACGTGGTGGTCTGATGTGTTCTAACACACATGATACAGTGTTGCCGTGACGTGGTGGTCTGATGTGTTCTTATACACATGATAGAGTGTTGCCGTGACGTGGTGGTCTGATGTGTTCTAACACACATGATACAGTGTTGCCGTGACGTGGTGGTCTGATGTGTTCTAACACACATGATACAGTGTTGCCGTGACGTGGTGGTCTGATGTGTTCTAACACACATGATACAGTGTTGCTGTGACGTGGTGGTTTGACACATTGTGTCTTTCAGTGTGTTCAGAACAAACCTGTAACACATGTTGACTTTAAAAATGAGAACAAGCTGTTTTGTCCCTCATGAGAAGAATCGAGTTGAAAACAACAATAGTTTCCTATGATTGATTAGCTGTCAATTAAAATTAACATCCAAATCAACAGACGGGTTCCATTTAGAACCTGTAGAAATGCGGGTTAGATTCAGCCTTCTGCAGCGTCTGCAGATGTTGTCTGCCTTCTGCAGCGTCTGCAGATGTTGTCTGTCTTCTGCAGCGTCTGCAGATGTTGTCTGTCTTCTGCAGCGTCTGCAGATGTTGTCTGTCTTCTGCAGCGTCTGCAGATGTTGTCTGTCTTCTGCAGCGTCTCTAGATGTTGTCTGTCTTCTGCAGCGTCTCTAGATGTTGTCTGTCTTCTGCAGCGTCTGCAGATGTTGTCTGTCTTCTGCAGCGTCTCTAGATGTTGTCTGTCTTCTGCAGCGTCTGCAGATGTTGTCTGTCTTCTGCAGCGTCTGCAGATGTTGTCTGTCTTCTGCAGCGTCTCTAGATGTTGTCTGTCTTCTGCAGCGTCTGCAGATGTTGTCTGTCTTCTGCAGCGTCTGCAGATGTTGTCTGTCTTCTGCAGCTGCTGCAGATGTTGTCTGTCTTCTGCAGCGTCTGCAGATGTTGTCTGTCTTCTGCAGCGTCTGCAGATGTTATCTGCCTTCTGCAGCGTCTGCAGATGTTGTCTGTCTTCTGCAGCGTCTGCAGATGTTGTCTGTCTTCTGCAGCGTCTGCAGATGTTGTCTGTCTGCTTTCCCCCTAATGACGCTTGTTGGTTAGTGACGTGGCTCAAACGCCGTGTCGTGAAAACACCAAATGTGTTGACGTGACAGTGATTTACGTCAGCGATGTAGGATGATGCGTATCACCCCTTTGCCTTGCACCGTGATGAATTAGCTTTTCCTTCATTGGTTATTTGGTGACCTCATAAGCAGCAATGTGACGAGTTTGCTGCCATTGCTGCACTGGGAGACCATGTTTCAGAGGGAACTGAATGGCCACTACTCGTTGCAGAAATCACAGCTTTAACGAGTTGTTTTTTTAGCTGTGCTTAAAATCGTCCCAAGAGCGGACCGACTTTAAGCACACACGTGTCTTGTTGCACGCTCAGTAGTGCAGGTAAGGAAGTCACACAACGTTAAGTCAGTTCATCTGGACACGACGTTTAGCGAGAGAGAAATGTTTGTCTTCAGCTGTTAGACCAGGACAATGCTGTTGACAGAACGCTGCACCACGGATTATACCCAGGGGAAGCTACACCTAGTCTGCATGCTGTACCTAAGACACATAAACAGGATGTGCCATTACGGCCTATTGTTTGTAGGATTAGCTCAGTGACCTGTAACATCTCTGAGTCTGCAGCGGGCCTCTCCTCTTAACCCGCCGGTCGTCAGTCATGTTATGAGGCGGTTATGCAGCTTAAAACCAGAGATACCACAGCTGTTGAAATGCCACACAAAGGACTTCTGATGACTCAGTACCACAACAGATGGGCACATGGAGTTGCTGGAGTTTCGTGGAACGTCCAGTGTGGTTATCTCTACACTGGTTTGCTGCTGTTGCCACCACATGGTCAACGGTGGAAAGTAACAAAATACTATATTTACTCAAAAACTGGACAAAAGTACTTTAAGCTATTGGTACTTTACTTGAGTATTCCCACTTTTTGAGACTTTATACTTTTCCTCTTCCCATGGGGAGATGGCGGCGCAAGTTCACGTTTGCAGTGGCCTCGACCCCAGTACCGGTGTGGGAAGATGCATTTGTCACCCAGTACCGTCCATGCAGGGTCTTTGTCCACGTCTGCGTCTCAGTTTGTGTCTTTGTCTGCTGGCTGGGACAGCTGGTGCTGGATCGGCTGGGACAGCTTGGTCTGCCGCGTCCTGTGGGCCCAAGGACCACGGCCCTGACCGGATCAGCGCTCAAGGAGGAAGCACCGAGGGCGGTCTGACAGGACGCTGAAGCGGGCCGGGCTAAGCTAACTGCTAGCCCATGCAGACCGGCGGTTCTGACAGTCCTCCTGGCTGGCGTTCCTTCTCTCGGACAGGGATTTTTTGTTTTAATTTCAGTTTGATATGGAAAGGACATTTCGTTTAAAGAGTTAGTGATTCCTGATTTTACTCCAGTACATTTACCTGCCAGCTGTAGTTACTAGTTACTTTGCAGATTAAGGTTTTATATGCAACATATATGATAAGCACATAAGATATGATGCATTAAATTTAAATTTGGTAACACTTTAGCATGGGGAACATATACACCATTAATTAGGTGCGTATTAGCATGCAAATTAGCAACATATTGGCTCTTAATTGGTCATTATTACGTACTCATTAATGCCTTATTCTGCATGGCCTTATTATACAACCAGTAAGCCATTAACTATGAGTGTTCCCTCTATAACCTCAGAAGTATTGCTTATTAGTAGTACCATCTCAATATGCTTTGCTTAGTATGGCCTTTATAAGGTGGTAGTACCACAAGAAGAGTTATTCTCCCTTACTAACACTTAATGAGTATGGTCTGTTCTTACATAACAAAACACAAAACTACAAGTGTTCATAGTGTTAAATTACTCTAAATTAAGTTTTTGCTACTTAGCATATGTTCCCCATACTAAAGTGACATCTTGATCATTACTAATTCACTAGTAATTAAGTTTTTTTACTTAGAATATGTTCCCCATACTAAAGTGACATCTTGATCATTACTAATTCACTAGTAATTAAGTTTTTTTACTTGGAATATGTTCCCCATACTAAAGTGACATCTTGATCATTACTAATTCACTAGTAATTAAGTTTTTTTACTTGGAATATGTTCCCCATACTAAAGTGTGACCTTAAATTTAGTTTAGGGTTTAACTTACCCAGTAAACAGTACTATATACCTAGTAAACAGTACTATATGAAGTATTTTGACAGACATAAACCCTGCTGACAGGTTAACAAATATGATAATAACAATAATAATAATAAACTTTATTTGCATAGCACCTTTCATACATAAAATGCAGCTCAAATTGTTTTACATTAAAAACAAGGGAAACAATAAAATTCAACAACAATACAGATAAAATAAGTTAAAAGTAATAAAACATAGACCTGGGCAAAAAACATAAAACAAGGCAAAAAAATAAAACCACGCTACAAGATAAAAAACAAGACCAAATGAAATAAAAATGAATTAATTAAAAGAAAGAGTATAAAATGGGTCTTGAGCCGATTCTTAACACTATCTATGGATATAGAGTGTTAAATATAATTTAACACTCTATATTCACTCTATATTAACACTCTATAACACTCTATGTTAACACTCTATAACACTCTATATTAACACGCTATATTAACACTTTATATTAACACTCTATAACACTCTATATTAACGCTCTATAACACTCTATAACACTCTATGTTAACACTCTATATTAACACTCTATAACACTACGTTAACACTCTATATCAACACTCTATAACACTCTATATTAACACTCTATAACACTTTATATTAACACTCTATAACACTCTATGTTAACACTCTATAACACTCTATATTAACACTCTATATCAACACTCAATAACACTCTATATTAACACTCCATAACACTCTATATTAACACTCTATATTAACACTCTATAACAACACTCTATATTAACACGCTATATCAACACCCTATAACACTCTATATTAACACTCTATATCAACACTCTATATCAACACTCTTTATTAACACTCTATATCAACACTCTATATTAACACTCTATATCAACACTCTATATCAACACTCTATATTAACACCCTATAACACTCTATATTAACACTCTATATTAACACTCTATATTAACACTCTATATCAACACTCAATATCAACACTCTATATCAACACTCAATATCAACACTCTATATCAACACTCTATATCAACACTCTATATTAACACTCTATATTAACACTCTATATCAACACTCTATAACTCTATATTATATAGAGTGTTGAATATAATTTAACCCTCTGAAAGGGAGCGTTTTTCAGAATGAGTACTTTTACTTCAGGTGCTTCAGTGCATTTCACTGCTAATACTTGAGTATTTGTTTTGGTGACATTTTGAAAGCAGGGCTTTTCTATTGGCAGAGCTTTCTTGGACTGTAGTCTCCTTACTTTTACTCAGGCCAGGCAGCGGAAGGCGTGCTCCACGTCCGCGGGTGGGTGCCGAGGCAGCGGAAGGCGTGCTCCACGTCCGCGGGTGGGTGCCGAGGCAGCGGAAGGCGTGCTCCACGTCCGCGGGTGGGTGCCGAGGCCTGCTCCTCCACACCCCACAGTCTGCGTGCCGACACACAGACCTGTGTTTACTCTCCCTGGTTGTGGTACAATGGGGTAACCTGTAAGGTAGCTAGCCCCCTACCCGTTCTCCCCCACACTTCACCTCCCTTCCCCATCTTCTGGGTCTCCCCGGGCCTCCGTCCCTCCGCGCTCCTCTTCACATCCTCACATTTCACCGTTTCCTATCTCCTCGTCTCTCCCTTTCAACTCAGTGTGACCCCAGCTCGGGGTGACTTCCTGTTTAGACGAGGGCAAGAGATACTGCCAAGATTAATAAACACCGTGACAAATATGAACACACACTTTGTCTTTATTACTGACACATGCGCACACGCTACACAAACACACTAGAACTGCCAATAAAAATAAATACATGCTCGCTGGGACTAAACTACTCTGTGCTACACACACACACACACAGACACACACTCGGTGTTTAGCACACCGAGTCACACAACACACATCTGCACCGTGTTTAGCACACCTGTTCAGAATGCACTGCTCACATACAGAACACCTCCCTTACACAGTACCCCTTATAATACAGCCTTATATTAATCCTACACAGGCATAAGAGTTTAACACTACACACACACACACACACACACCCCAGCATAACATAAGACGCGGCGTGAGTTAAGCCAGAGGAAGGCTTCTCTTGTCAAAACAAACACAAAGCCACACAAGGGACACGCTCTTCTTACGTATACTCGCTCATTTCCCATTTTGACCTCGGGTCCACCTGACAGTTGATTAAATGAGGTCCTAAAACTAATAAACGTGGTATTAGCTCGCTTGTGGCCAACCACAACAGCTGAGTAGCGGCGTGGCTGGACAGGACATACTGGTCTTTACGTGTATGTGTGGGGAAACACCCACTGCAGTACACACTGGTACCTAAAAACTCAAGGGGCACCGGAACTACCCAAGGCGGTGCTTCTCTTGGGTATGAGGCCTGCAGCAAGGCCCACCAGGTCCCGTTTTAACATTCAAATTCATAGACGGTTGAGCTTAGGTTCTTCCAAACCACAGGGGGGGGGGGTCTTTGTCGGCACGCTCCGCTTTTCGGCGGACCACGGCTTTTCTGTGGCATTGCAGTCTGGAGTTGGACCGGACTGACGCTATATCCTCTGTTTTTCCCGGCGTGCTTCAAGTTACTGCCTTTATTTTCACATCGTCCAGCTTCAAGTTCGCTTGTCATATATGAAAAGCAATTTTACACCTGTGCTCACAATGAAATGCTTGTTTTGCTGACTCGACACGCAAGTGGGTCAAAAGTACTGATAAAGATACTTACAGCAGTCAAAGTGTAAGGACAGGACACGTGCGAAGTGTGCCAAAACAGTCAGAGCAGACTGGCTGTACATTGTTGGACAGACAAGGACGTCTGTGAAATAGTGAGAGGACAGAGGCAGTGGTGTTCTGAACAGGAAACCTGTGCAGGTGGCAGGCAGGTGGTGCAGTCAGTAGGAGTCACCATAATGACTCAGCTACTGTAAGCAGTAAACAGTGAACTTGTACAAGTAGCAACTGAGTGATCAGTTTAAGAGTCTTTGGACTTGGAGGTAGAAGCTGTCTCAAAACCTACCTCACGCTCCGGTACCTCTTGCCAAATGGAAGTAGAGAGAACCGTTTGTGGCTGATTATCTTCTGGCCTTCTCCTGAAACCTCTGGGAGTAAATTCCTACATGATGGGCAGGAGACTGCCTGTGATGTACTCTGCCCTTTTCACTCCCCTCTGAAAAGTTCTGCAGTGGAGGGCAGAACCGCTACCATACCAGGCAGTGATGCAGCTAGTCAGCTCGCTCTCAGTGGTGCATCGGTAAAGGTTAGTAAGGGTCCGTGGGGCCATGGCAGCCTCCCGAGGAAGAATAGTCTCTAGCGTGCTGTCTTGATCCCAGTGTCCGTATGAAGGCACCAAGACAAGTCCTCTGTGATCTGAACACAGAGGAACCTGAAACTGCTGACCATTTCCACTGGTGAGCCACTGACATGGATAGGAGTGTGCACACCCTCCAAAGAGATGATTGTGTCCTGAAGTCCACAATCATCTCTTTGGTTTTGCTGACGTTGAAGGAGAGTGTATTGTCCTGGCACCACCTCACCACGGCTTTTGCCTCTTCCCTGTAGGCCATCTCATTGCCCGTCTGCGATGAGGCCGAAGACGGGGATGTCGTCAGCAAACGATGGTGGAAATGGAGCATTTGTGGGTCACGCAGTCGTGGGTGAACAAGGAATACAATATTTGTGCTTAGCAAACAGCCCTGTGGGGCACCGACGTACAGGATCAATGAAGAGCAGGTGATGGTGCCCATCCCCACCACCAGGGGTCTGCCTGTCAGAAAGTCCAGTATCCAGTTGCAGAAGTAGGTGTTGAGTCCCTGAGCTTGGTGACAAGCTTTGAGGGCACGATGGTGTTGAGGACTCAGCTGTAGTCAACGAGCAGCATTCCGGCAGACGTGTCCCTCTTGTCCGGATGGGAAAGGGCGCTGTGTAGCATGGTGCCGATGGGGTCATCGGTGGATCAGTTTGGTTTGTAGGCAGACTGCAGTGTATCCCGCGTATCAGGCAGTGATGAGGTGATGTGGGTCTTGGTTAGCCACTCAAAGCACTTCATGAAGACTGATGTGAGTGCTACGGGGGGGGGGGGTAGTCGTTGGGGCAGGCAGGTTTTTGAAGCATGTGGGGACTACAGACTGGGCAATAGAAATGGTGGGTTTGTCTGTGAACACGCTGGCAAGCTGGTAGCACAGGCTTTGGGGACCCGGCCTGGAATGCTGTCCAAGTCAGGTGCTTTGCAGGAGTCAACCTTCTTGAAGGCTTTACTTACCTCACAGTCAGCGACAGAGCCGTGTCCGCCGGTGCTGCATATGTCAGTAGGCTCAGTGTTCATGGCTTCAGAGCGAGTACAGAAGGTGTTCAGCTCATCTGGGGGGAGGCTAATGACTGGGGTTCAGCCGGCTCTGCCCTTGTACTCTGTGATTGCCTATTCCTTTCCATATGCGTCCCAGGTTGGAGCCCCAACAGTGCAACTCTACTTTGTCTCTGCGCTCCCTATTGGTCTCCCTGATGGCCTTCCTGAGGTTGTATCTGCACTTCCTGTTAGTGTCCATGTGGAACCACACTTGGCAATAAGCAGAAAATTGTCACAAAATCTACCTAAGCTTTGACACAACGGCTGTCAAGCAATGGTCCACTGACTAATTCAGCAAATACCAACTATCAAATGAGTCAGCCCCAACACGTGTCCCGGTAAGCTCCCACTTATCGGCCACTTTCCTTTAGCAAGTGCTCTTCTACCACCTCAGTTATCTGTCATTTCATCCGAGTTGCCTTTCATTTCTTGAAACCGGTTTTCGCACCAAGCGTCGTCTCTGTCATTACTTGTTTCCAGATTTATTTCAAGGCTTGTTTTTTTTCCTTTTGGAAAGTAACCATGTGTGAGTTTCTGCAAAGTCGTTGACATGGCCGGATACAGTGTTGAACAAGAAAGAGGGAAGTTTTGCCAGCAACGACAGCTACACACACAAACCAACTTCAGTCATGTACACAAGAGGACTTGATCATGACGGAGAGGCAGAACGACAACGAGAGAGAAGAGGAGAGGTGGGCAGACAGATGTCATCAAGTGGTCATGAGGAACTCCCTCATCCTTGTTTAGGAAAATACTGACCATCTGCATTGTCCTTAAAAGCCTCCTTTCAGTCACTCTCAAGATCCCCACTGCTGACGCTCACCCCCCCCTCCCCACTTCCTGTAGTGCACAGCAGATAGCATCAGCAAGCAAAAGTTACACACACACAAACACACACACACAGAGGATATTATACGCTGTCCCTGCCTAGCTCTACTAAATTAAACAAATAGACACACATATACAAGCACACCACATCATACACATAACAACACTGATGCATAATATTTTTTATTAAAAAATAAATTCTATCACATTGATCACTGCGCCAAAGACTCAACCGGGAAGTGTCGCCGTACTGACACAGCCTCATCCCCCCTGAAGTCATTGTCAAAACATGTCGTGCTTTGACAATGTTGTCGATCCATTTCAATGCAGGTTTTGACTGTCATCTTGTCTGTGGAACAATGGAAGTTTTAAACATCATTTTACAGCTGCACAACCTTTGACCATGTTGCTCTGCAACTTCAGAAGTTTGGACCATAATGGTACTTCCCAGCAAAAGAAAGACGTAACACAAATGTCAACCATAACCCTACAGCTTAATGTCAACAGAGGTCCTGAATGCTGTTCTGCACCGACAGCATTTATAAACTTGATTTTATTACAAGTGTGTTCAAATATCAACAAGTAAAATGAAAAGACTGCTTGTATTTATCACAGCAGCCACATGGAACAAATACATCACGGCAGCACAGAAGCCACTGCTACATCACATGCTTGTTCTAGAGATAGAAGAATTGTCCCTACAGCAGTGTAACATTTGATTTGTTATCTGGGATAACGTATCAAATGCGTCACAGTGGAAACCCACGTGATAGATTTGATATATTATCCCAGAAACAGTTCTGAGATAATGTATCAAGTGTAATACACTTGAAACCCACTGTGATGCATTTGATACAGTATCCAAGAAAACTATTTCTGGGATAATGTATCAAGTGCAATACACTTGAAACCCACAGTGATACATTTGATACAGTATCCCAGAAAACTATTTCTGGGATAATGTATCAAGTGCAATACACTTGAATCCCACAGTGATACATTTGATACAGTATCCCAGAAAACTATTTCTGGGATAATGTATCAAGTGCAATACACTTGAAACCCACAGTGATACATTTGATACAGTATCCAAGAAAACTATTTCTGGGATAATGTATCAAGTGCAATACACTTGAAACCCACAGTGATACATTTGATACAGTATCCAAGAAAACTATTTCTGGGATAATGTATCAAGTGCAATACACTTGAAACCCACCGTGGTACATTTGATAAATTATCTCAGAAAACAATTTCTGACATAATGTATCAAATGGCAGTGGGAATCCACTGTGACACGTTTGATACATTATCCCCAGAAAACCATTTCTGAAGTGACTGATAAAAGATATTGTCAATGTTTCCCCTCATTGTTTTAGTGCGTTGTAGAATAATATTCAAGTCATTCAAAGCCAAGCTTACACAGTAGCGCCCCACACAGACTGCATTCCTTATTTTTTTCATATCCAGCTATAGCCACATCTATTGCTGTGGCAGTTGTTTTTTTAAACACAGGCCCTGTGATGGACTGGCGGCCTGTCCAGGGTTTCTCCCCGCCTGCTGCCCAATGAGTACTGGGATAGGCTCCAGCATCCCGTGACCCTAATTAGGTTAAACGGCTTGGATAATGGATGGATGTTATTTCAGATATGTTACCTTTCTAAGTTAAATTTGAGGCATGCGAGGTCAGCCGCTAGTATTTCTTTCCAAATTTTGCTCAAGACTTGAAGAAGGTCTATGTATTTGTTTGAATTTGGAACAAATTCAGTCTTAACACTGTAAATTATTGCTGAAGCTATCCTATGATTTATGTTACATAAGTTACAAGCTGTGGTACAGTGGAACGCTGGCCAGTTCATCACGGACGTAGGTTGAATTTGACACTTCAGGCCGCTGAGTCAGTCATCAAAGTAAGGTAGGGTGAACACAAGTGATGAACAGAAGTGGGTAGCCCTGTATGAGCCACATCTGACGTCTTTTCCATGGAAAACCTGCAATAATGACATCAAATGGCTCTCTGTTCAGTCTCCATTACAGCCGACGTAGTTTCGCTCACATGGGGTTTTTCCTATAACTTGGTGAAGGCTCGTCTCCCTTGACACGGTCTTCACCACAGTGGTGGTTTCAGAGTCATGTGCCAGAGATCACAACAAGGCGTTTGGCTTTTACACTCGAGTCAGACAGAAATGGGTATCAATGGTGGACAGCAATGGTTGATGGCCTGGGCCCTGTGTTTCAAAAGATAAAAATGTTGTGGACTGAAACATCCTGCGAAGGTTTACTTCAGCCTCTTAAAACAGAGAGGGATGGGTACAGTAGATCTGTAGGCGACACATACACGTGACATGAAGCAGATAATACTCGTTAAAATGGTCTAATGTATAGACAGAGTAAAGTAACATGTTGTTACCACAGGGTAATGGATAACGACCCCTTCCGAGTTTAGTTCCCAGCTAAAGTCAAATTACAGCTCCGTGTTCCTCCAATTTCTACAGGCAATGCAAATGTAAACAGGCCTTTTACAACGTCAAAATCATGTCTCAGCTGTCACATGCCCTGTAACGGGGCTTCAGATTATCAGTCCAAAGGACAGAAAAACGTCTCGAAGGTAATGGATTACAATGTAAACAACCGTCTGCGGTTCTTCTCGGGGGCCATTTTCAGAATGGGCCTTTAAAGTGCACTATGTCCCCCATATGCCGAGTCCCTCGTCATCCCTGGTCAGAGGAGTCTCGTGTCAAGTGTTACCGTCTCTACCTGCTGCTATGAAGCACTTTGTATATTTACAGCTGATGACGCCCGCAGAAGGACGAGTTCTGCAGATCCCGTTCTGGCCTCGATTTAGACTTCTGAGTTTTGTCTGGCTTCAACCAAGGGAAAGAACGTTCTAGGACTTCCCAAACCCTCTGTGTGTTTCTTAAGGCATGTAGTGGGGTGCGCGTTGAGGGGTGTGATGTGTTGCGGTGCGTCACCGTGTTTGCTGGGGTACGTATCAGCGTCTGTCGTCAAGTGTATGCTGGAGTGCACATTTGAACATGTGTTGGGATGCGTGCCGGTGTGCGTGAGTAGCGTTACAGAAGGTCGGCCGTTATTCTCATCCGTCGCCACCTCGTGGGAATCTGCGATAGGGCGGGTGGGGCTTGCATTGCCCCGGCGGCAGCAACAGCAGATTATCCTGGCCACGGGCTGAAGTAATGTTCTCTGCAGGCCATGGCGGGCACTTTCACTGACGAAGCAGTAGAGAGCAGGGTCGGCCACGCAGTTCAGACTGGTCAGCAGCAAGGAGAGGTGGTAGTAGTTAAATATACCTGGGAAATAGGAAAGACGGGCAGTTAATGCGCTAGTGACGTGGTAGTGGGGGTAGGTGTAGATTAAATGTACATGAGTCCGCCTGATGGAAATGAGAAGCCGTGCGGTCCACCTAGCCGCAAGGAGAAACGGTACTCATGGCTGGATTATGGTTTTGCCACCGTGCTGTTGCACACAGAATGACTCAAAGATAAACAATTACAATGTTCAACCCTAGCTCTCTTTCGATATATACACTGGGGATGACCCTCCATTAGCAGTCAATAATATGTCTGTGTGTCTCTAAAATCCAGCCAGAATTGCACAGAAAAGTGCCACAATTTGTGAATCACCGTCTTTATATGGCCTCGGTGGCATTCATTATTAAAGCTGTACAGTGCTATTATGCAACAATTTCTTACACAATGTAGCCTGTTTCAGTGTAGCCTACCAAAGGAAGTGGCAAACCAGGAAGTTGTGGTTGTAGCTTTCACGTTCATCGATTGACTGCACAACTTGGATAATGTTTCAGAGGCTGTTTAGGACTATGGCCACAAATGGAGTGTCATTCAAACATATCTACAGAGATAATGTTGAAAATCATCATTGTTCCTCTTCAAATACTTGAGTATGTAGGAGTGACATGACTTGCTCGATGACAATTCAGCAGGATACACCAGTGTCAGGCTTTGAAACAATCCCTATTTGGATCTGAGGCACCTAAATTGGAGTTTGCTCATACTCACTAAGAACATGCTATTTTAGCCTCACTTTGGCTTTATAAAAGGTTAATGTTTTTCCGTTTTAGCTTACTGTTATGTAAAATACAACGATTTTCTATGTATTTAATAGATTGCTTGTTATTTTCATTGCAGAATCCAACTTTTTACCTTTGCAAAAGAGTCACAAACACAACTTAACCAAATCACTTCCTCATGATCATGGTGAGTCACCTGACAAATCTGGCAAAGCAGAGTCAAAAGAAAGGGAGTAAAAGTAAGTTTTGAGCTGAAACTTGGATGAGTCCATTGTGGAGGTAGATGTAATGGAGAGAGGGAATTTATGGCACACTGTAAGTGCCAAAAAAGAAATCCCAAGTCTGGGAATCTAATCTACAAGTAGCATGGGGGAGTGAAACATGAAATTCCATCTCAATTCCCTCCCTAGCTCCCCTTCTCTTCTCAGTATACACCACCTCACTTGGTGCAATCATCTGCTCCCGTGGTTTCTCATACCATTGCTATGCTGATGACACCCAGCTCTTCATATCATTTCCACCAGATGACCTCACAGTCTCAGCATGGATATCGTCATGCCTTGCTGATAAATCTGCATGGATGAAAGAACGCTACCTTCAGCTTAACCTATCTAAGACTGAGCTCCTTGTCATCACAGCCAGTCCATCCTTACAACAACAGATCAATATCCAGCTTGGATCCACCCATCTCATGCCGACAAAGTCTGCCCAGAACCTGGGTGTCATGACTGATGACCAACTAATCTTTAAGGTTCACGATGCTCTGCCAATGAAAGGTGCCTGACACTTCCACCACAACGGGGCCCTATGTCACTAGCCACACTCTCCTCTTCTGTACTTCCCCGGTGGTGGAACGAGTTGCCAAACTCCATTGGATCCACTGCGTCCCTCCCCATCTTTAAGAAGACTCGAAAGACCCAGCTCTTTCTCCAACACCTCCACACCTGATGTTATTGATAAATAAAGAAAACATGTTTCTATGCACCCTTTGCATTGCCTTTGTGCACTGCCTGTTGACACCTATGTGCTAGCGAACTTGAACCTAGTTTTTTGGCACTTACTTGCATTGTCGCCTCCTGACTAGCTCCTTGCTCGTGTTGTGTTAACTTTCAGATGTATGTCACTTTGGATAAAAGCATCTGCTTAATGAAATTGTAACATCATACCATTGTATCACTGCTGACCTGCTCATATTCCTGAGTACTGGAAAGAAAATCCTGATATCTAGTGCCTTATACATATGTTGCCCAGATTAAAACTAAGATAGAATAAATACTAATCAAGCAATAGCACCAAAATAAAGACAGTCACCAATTACAAGCAAGGCTACGAGGGAAGCTTTATGGGTGCTTGCAAACTTACACCTTTAGATGCAGTAAGCAGTTCTGGACTGTTTCCACAAAGGGTGTTTAGTAGACAGTCAAGCACCGAACACATTCCAGTGATTTCCTCATCCCTCATGTCCACCTCAAGTTCAAGACTGCTCTGCTCTGTGACTCTCTTTAATCCTGTGTGCCACAACGGCATCATAACTGGTAAAACTCCAGTAAACCACCAGGGACCTCTTTGTGTCTCTGAATAATGGATAGTCAAAGGAAACCTGCGGAGTACCCACACTGAACCGAGGCCAGGTTTGCACTCTGCAACATCCATTAAATCAAAGCCCTCGTCACAAAGTGCTTAGGCAAATTTACTGTCCGTGCTCCAGTCATCTGGAAGACTGGCAGTCTCCAAGGCAACTCACGCTTGACTGACACAGCTGCCTTCTTTTTAATGTCCCAAATGACACCTCATCCTTCAACGCCTGTCAGAACCAAGGCAAGTAGGTGTTTTGTATCAAATTCAAAACTGGTGCAGTTATACAAGTTATTCCAGAGATACCCCAATAACTGCAACACAGTGCAGCCCTGCGGGCCAGCATTTGGCACCGTCTATACTGTTCCCCTTCCCGGTTCCTCAATGACAGAAGGAAATTGCCATTTTAGTGCGAGCTCTTGTCTGTGCTTTCTGGCATTTCCCTCTGACGTGATCATTCCCTGGTTGCAGAACTGTTGTGCGAGCGCTGACCTGACCTTTGCAGCTTCTCTTTTTGGTTGCGTGTAACTCTGGTGGCACAGGAAGCGAAACTTACACACTTACCGTACTGTAGACCACCAACTAAACGCCTACAATTCTAAAATCAAAGCTATATATATATATATATATAGCGTTTTTTCCGAAACCGTCAATGGTGTTGTGAGTGCTCAACTACAGGAAAAAAATCTATTAAAAAATCTATTTAAAAAAAGTATTAAAATCTTTTTTCCTGTATCCGTGTTGACATATATATATATATATATATTTGTTAAAAGAAACACTCATCAGTAGGGAAAGTGCTCAACAAATATATATATATATATATATATAGTATATATATATGTCCCAGTGTGTGTTTGAGGGCGTGTGTGTCTTTGTATGTATGTAGACAGTTAAATAGGTATTTAAACATAATGATGCTCTCCTCACATGGACCCTTCTGACCCTGGTTTTAAATGTCCCGCTGTTGTGTTGAGGAACCAGTTTAGAACGTGTTTGGAAGACGCTTACAGGCTGGAAGAACTGGTAACAGTACAAGAAAATCAAAAGGGGAAAAAAACCATTATCAAAGTAGCACCTGCAATGAAGTTGCAGTCCCTCTCCAGCAGGGTGCGTACTAACAGGAAGATGTGGTATGGCGAGAAGCAAACCAGAAAGATGAGGATAGTGCTGCTGACCAACTGTCTGATCCTTGTCTTCTGGTCGGGCTGGGTCCCCGTGCTCCGGCCCACCGCACGTAGGACGCACAGGTAGCTGATCTAGACCACGGAACAGTCAGGGGAGGGGGCGGAAAGACAAATGGGACGGGTTTCAGTACCCTGAACCAACGAGAGCCAGGGAAACGGACCTTCAGACACACATGAAACATAACCTAACAGAACATGGCCCAGCGAAACCACTTCTGATCTGAGACCAGCCTGGTTGTTTGTTTGCCTCAACTCGTGTTGAGATTTGAACGAACATCAAACTGCACACACAAGAAAAAGACTAAACACTCCTTCCCGCCTCTAACTGCCCAAGGAAAAGCAGCTTCATTCCAGGCTAGGCATGTACAAGATGTCCTTTTAGAAAAGACTGAAGGTGTGTGTTGACTGGCGTCTCCACCCCGCCGGCTGTGGTGGCTCAGGTTCTTGAACATTTCAGCCCGGGGTGAAATTTAAATAAATAATACAGCCCAAGGAACCATCCTCATTAGTGTATACTCTTCTCACTTCAGCCCTGTGATGGCCTGGTGGCCTGTCCAGGGTGCCTCCCCGCCTGCCGCCCAGTGGCTGCTGGGATAGGCTCCAGCATTCCCGCGACCCTGAGAGCAGGAGAAGCGTTTCAGATAATGGATGGATGGATGGATGGATGGATGGATGGATGGATGGATGTTCTCAGTTCCCTTAGAAACGGTTCTCTTCTTTTGTGAGGGGCTATTTCCCTGTAATCCAGGATCTTAAAGTTTGACTGTGCCTACTGCTGTTATATCCATCCATCCATCCATCCATCCATCCAACAGTCCATTATCCAAACCACTTATCCTGCTCTCAGGGTCGCGGGATGCTGGAGCCTATCCCAGCAGTCATTGGGCGGCAGGCAGGGAGACACCCTGGACAGGCCACCAAGCCATCATGCTGGGCTCACACACACATACCTAGGGACAATTTAGTATGCCCGATTCACCTGACCTATATGTCGACCCCCAAGGTTGGACTACCCCGGGGCTCGACCAGGACCTTCTTGCTGTGAGGCAATCGCGCTAACCACTGCGCCACCATGCCGCACTGCTGTGATACGGTACAGTACACAGAAATCCAACATCATATTTCCTACCAAGAGGATAGCCAGCGGGAACAGGAATCCCACAATGAATCGGTAGTAGTTGATCGGGTACTCCCATGGCTGCATCGGGTAGTGCTCAAAGCACACTGACTGGTTGGTTTTATCACGGCTTAGTTCTTTGTGGCGGAAGAAAACCACACCCACGGCCACCTCCTTCAGCCAGATGATGATGCTGGCGCACCACGCAGCGCGCATGGAGCGGAGAGAGGTGAATCTGGACAGGGAGAGAAGAGCAAAATGGAGAGAGAAGTCAACAATGGGCGGATGAGAGGAAAAGGGAAAACGTGTCTGTGAATGTTCTCATTCATCCAGGTCATGGTTATCCAAAGGAGTTGAATCGAGTGCAACTGGACTTGGTATATATCCGTGAAGACGTTTCGCCTCTCATCCAAGAGGCTTCCTCAGTTCGGGCCTTTCTGACTAGACCAAGCTGGTCTGACTGGCTGCTGATGAGACTCAGCATTTATCCTCTAGGAGTCGTTATCAGAGCTATAGATGTCCATGGCTCTTTGTGATCCGATTTTTAGCAGCGATGGTGGTTGGGGGTGTTAGTTTGGACTTCATTGTTCAGTGGTGATGAGAGTGGTTGGAGCCGTTAGTGAGCGACTGTTGTTCTTGGAGGCCAGGCTTTTTGAGTCTCCTGGGTAGAGATGAAAGGACGACATTGTAAATGGGAGACAGGTGGTGTCGCAGACCTCCTCCTCTGTTGAGGGATGGTTTTTCCAGTTTCACATAGAAGGCTTCCTTCACCTCTCTTTCAAACCATCTATCTTCCCTGTCCAACATGTGTACGTTGCTGTCCTGGAAGGAGTGTGTCTTCTCCTTTAGGTGTAGATAGACTGCTGAGTCTTGTCCTGAGGAGTTTGGCCTTCTGTGTTGGGCCATCCGTTTGTGTAGTGGTTGTTTGGTTTCTCCTATGTATAGGTCAGTGCAGTCCTCATTGCATTGTACAGCATACACCAGATTGCTTTTCCGGGTGTGTGATACACGGTCTTTGGGATGAACCAGTCTTTGTCGGAGTGTGTTGCTTGAGGAGAAAAGGAACTGAGGAGGAGATGAGGAGAAAAGGAACAGAAGGAATAGCACAGTCATCCCGTATGTTTCTGGGGTCTCCGAGAAACTCGGGAGAATTTTCAACAAACACCACATCCCGGTATACTTCAAACCCAACAACACACGCCGACAAAGACTGGTTCATCCCAAAGACCGTGTACCACACACCCGGAAAAGCCATCTGGTGTATGCTGTACAATGCAATGAGGATTGCACTGACCTATACATAGGAGAAACCAAACAACCACTACACAAACGGATGTCCCAACACAGAAGGCCAAACTCCTCAGGACAAGACTCAGCAGTCTATCTACACCTAAAGGAGAAGACACACTCCTTCCAGGACAGCAACGTACACATGTTGGACAGGAAAGATAGATGGTTTGAAAGAGGGGTGAAGGAAGCCATCTATGTGAAACTGGAAAAACCATCCCTCAACAGAGGAGGAGGTCTGCGACACCACCTATCTCCCACTTACAATGTCGTCCTTTCATCTCTACCCAGGAGACTCAAGAAGCCTAGCCTCCAAGAACAACAGTCGCTCACTAACGGCTCCAACCACTCTCATGACCACTGAACAACGAAGTCGAAACTAACACCCCCAACCACCGTCGCTGCTAAACATCGGATCACAAAGAGCCATGGACATCTATAGCTCTGATAACGACTCCTAGAGGATAAACACTGAGTCTCATCAGCAGCCAGTCAGACTAGCTTGGTCTAGTCAGAAAGGCCCGAACTGGGGAAGCCTCTCGGATGAGAGGCGAAACGTCTTCGCGGATATATACCAAGTCCAGTTGCACTTGATTCACCTCCTTTGGGTAACCATGACAACCTGGATGAATGAGAACATTCACAGCCATAGGGTTAGTGGTTGAGTCAGGAAGGGCATCCGACGTAACATTTTGCCAAATCAGTATGCAGATAGACAAGACCCTCCTGGATCGGTGGAGGCCTGGGTTAACAACGGTCGGCACTGGTGTTGTGCCCTCACAGGGTACCGATGGAAGCTGTAAAATCTGCTGTGGCGACCCCTGAGAAACAGGGAACAAGCCGAAAGAAGGGTGACGCTTTATAATAACTACACAAATGAAGCATTAGATAAGTATTAGTAACTACTGAATTCATCATTTGGAAAGTGAGACATGCACCAATGGTTAGTGAGTGTGTTAATAGATGTTTATAAATACTTATTAATACTGCAATCCGTGATTAATTCATGCACAAATCTACATGTAAATAGTTTGTTAATCGTGTACTTACACTTTCTAAAGGATCTTATGACTTTTAGACTTTTGTGAGTCTCAAGGTGCTGCTGGCCTTTCAGTCTCATGTGTAAATGCTTTGTAAGGCATAGATAGTCCTCACTTTACAGGAGCTCATACAAAATACTTACCTAACAACTAGTAACTACCTGAATTAATCATGAATTGCAGTATTTATAAGTATGTATAACACCCACTAACCATTGGTGCATGTCTTGCTTTACAAATGATGAATTCAGTAGTTACTAATACTTAACTAATGCTTCATTTGTGTAGTTATAAATTGTTACCGAAAGAAGTGCAGTACTCGTTCAGGTGTAATCCCCGCTTCGACCACAATGTGGGTTGCACTGGCAGAGTGGCGCTGTTTGTCCGGGCGCCACAGGAACATGTCTGTCTGTCTGTCTGTCTGTCTGTCTGTCTGTCTGTCTGTCTGTCTGTCTGTCCCTTCGATTTTCTCAAAACCTGCTCATCCAAGCAATTTCATATTCGACACTTCCTTGGGTCCATAGCAATGCACCTGCAGCAATACACATGGGCAGAAATTGTTCACATCTATGAACTATGTAAATATAAACTTGAACTAATCAACTACTTCTACTACTATTAGTACTACTAGTAGTACTGAACAACCATATAATTTACAACAACAAAAAAACTATTTTTAATTGAAAGACTCCAGGATGATAATTTTGAATATAACAATAAGTCAAGTAAATATCTTGCAAATCAACTCAAACAAAACAAGAAACAGGCCATCATTCGAGCCATAAAGAATTCATCGGATATTTGTTACAGTCGCCGTAAGAAATTGATAAGACTTTTCAGTCCTTTAACAGTACACTGTATTCCTCAAACAATGATCCGGATACAATGGATATTAGGTTATTTCTGGATTACACGGAACTGCCAAAACTAACAAAAAACCTAGCCAGCTCATTGGAAAAACAATTAACACTAGAAGGTCTCCAAATGCCGCAGTCAAATATCCAACAACAAATGCCAAGACCCAGACGGATTCCCTGCTAAACACCTCACCAAATCATGTCACCTCTTTTCATCAGAATGACACAAGCAATTGGCCACAATTCCACCACATGAGCACAGCCAATATAACAGCCCTGTCAAAGCCAAACAAAGACTTCACTCTCCCCTGTAATTATCTTTAATCAACACAGACATTAAAATCATTAGCAAAGCCCTAGCAACTATGAAACTGCCACATCACGCATAAAGACATTCCTACAGCAACATACCAAGACTATTTGACCCAATATGTTGTACAACTAATAGAAACCATAGACTGAAACCATAATGATTTCACTGAATGCAGATAAGGCATTCGAAAATGTTAAGTGCATGTTTCTATTTGATTAGTTTGGAAAGCCATTCATTAAATAAACACGTCACATAACTCACCAATGGCCACTACTACAACTAATGGACTATTACAGCCAAGCTTTGCACAACAAAGTAGAACTAGAAAAGGATGGCCACTCTACTCATCTTCATGACTTTTATTCATAACTTTTGAACCTTTGGCCACAGCAATACAGCAACTTAGCCAAATCTCAGGTAAACAAATTCTCAGCAACCAGCACCAAATTAGCTTGTTTGCAGATGACATCCTCCTATCTGTCAAATAGAAAATGTTATGCCTCAATTGATTCATTCATCTCTTCAACTGCACCGATAACATGTGGCATACTTCAACGATCAATTCTTGGACCAATTCTGTTTTCTCTGTATATGCTACCATTAGGTCATATCATTCGTCACAATAACATCCCGTTCACTATGCAGACGATACACACATATATCTCCATCAAGCCCTCAGAATGCAACAAGCTGGCCACACTACAGAGCTGCATCGCTGATGTGAGAGACCGGATGTCAGAAAATCTTTTACAGTTAAACTGACAAAACAGACGTGCTTATCATCAGCCCCGAGCACCTCCGTGATCAAGTCCAGCCACTGATCAACCCCCTTATCCTAAATATTAGGGACACTGCTAAGAACCTGGGCGTCATCTTCGACAGTGAGCTAAGTTTTAGACCAAACACAAAGAAAGCTACACATTTCTTCCAACTCAGAAATATTTCCAAGTTCAGACTGATGTTATCTTTTAGCAATGCATAGCACATTATTCATGTTTTTATTTCCTCACGTCTGGACTGCTGTAATGCCTTGTTTACCTGCTTCAGTGCCCGAGAGGTAGCTCAACTTCAGATCATGCAGAAATCTGCAGCAAGACATCTGACGAAGACCAAATGCTCGTCTCAAATCGCCCCAGTTTTAGTCTCCTTGCACCGGTTACCAATTTCTTTTAGACTCCATTTTAAAATCTTACTCATGACTTACAAGGCTTTACTTGGCCAGACGCCGGAGTGCATCAGAAAAATCTTAATTCCTTACTGTCCAAAAAGGCCTCTTAGATCTGATGCGTTAGGCCTGCCTGCTGTTCCAGAGTCCAGGTTAAGGTCAGAGGGTGATCGAGCATTTGCTGTACTGGCAACTCGGCTTTGGAACAGTCTTCCAGTTAGTTTTCGGTCTGCTGACACTGTTTCTGCTTTTAAATCCTGTCTTAAGACGCGTTTTTACAGACTAGCCTTCTTGTCTGACAACTAGTCTTATTTGTTTACATAATACAGCTCTGTTGTGCAACCATCTCATTTTAAGTTTATTTTAATAGTTTCACTTAATCTGCCTTTGGATGATATTATATATATATACTAGAAGAACCCCGCTACAATCCCAGTTCTTGCATGGCCTGCATACTCGCCGGACATGTCACCCGTTGAGCATGTTTGGGATGCTCTGGATCGGCGTATAGCCGCGTGTTCCCGCTCCTGCCAACATCCTGCAACTTCACACAGCCATTGAAGAGGCGTGGACCAACATTCCACAGTTCAGTATATTTCCTCTAATCTGTCCAGAGTTGGTACACCAAGCAAGTGCCCGTCACCTGCTTGTGTGCATTTAGCAGGCCAGTTCGTCCTCCTCCTTCTTCTCCATTGTGGTAGACTTGACACATTATCTATGGAGGAGCCGTTACACTTCAGTACCCTGTGGGAGTGTCGGACCTGCCAGCACCAGTGAAATTAGCACACAGAGGAGCAATAACGGAGGAGCAATTACAGAAGGGTAATAAATTGTATGGCTGTTGCTACGATACTGCCTGTAGGAGAAGGTATCAAATACAACGTTTTTATATAAAAACACAAAAACAAGAGGCGATATCTTTAACTGGAGCAAAAGCACATAGGTATAAAGAAAGAGAAGCAGTCTCTGATCTCTCTCTTCCAAACTTCTTCCTTGTTCTTGCATTCATTCCTCTGCAGCTTGTTGCTGCGACAGGGGGGACGTTATGGGTCCTCTAACGTCAAAAGCATGTAGTCTAGTAGGTCGTATGTACTCTAGTAGGTCGTATGTAGTCTAGTAGGTCGTATGTACTTTAGTAGGTTGTATGTAGCCAAGTAGGTCGTATGTAGTCAAGTACATCGTATGTAGTCAAGTAGGTCGTATGTAGTCGAGTAGGTTGTATGTAGCCAAGTAGGTCGTATGTACGCTAGAAGGTCGTATGTAGTCAAGTACGTCGTATGTAGTCAAGTAGGTCATATGTAGTCTAGTAGGTCGTATGTAGTCAAGTAGGTTGTATGAAGTCTAATAGGTCATATGTAGTCAAGTAGGTTGGATGTAATCTAGTAAGTCGTATGTAGTCTAGTAGGTTGTATGTAGTCACGTAGGTCGTATGTACTGTAGTAGGTCGTATGTAGTCAAGTACGTCGTATGTAGTCAAGTACGTTGTATGTAGTCTAGTAGGTCATATGTAGTCTAGTAGGTATGTAGTCAAGTAGGTCATATGTAGTCTAGTAGGTATGTAGACTAGTAGGTATGTAATCAAGCAGGTTGTATGTAGTCTAGTAGGTCGTAGGTAGGTAAGTAGGTCGTATGTAGTCAAGTAGGTCGTATGTAGTCCAGTAGGTCGTATGTAGTCTGGTAGGTTGGATGTAATCTAGTAGGTCATATGTAGTCTAGTAGGTATGTAGTCAAGTGCGTCGTATGTAGTCTAATAGGTCGTATGTACTCTAGTAGGTCGTATGTAGTCAAGTACGTCGTATGTCGTCTAGTAGGTTGTATGTCGTCTACTAGATCGTATGTAGTCAAGTACGTCGTATGTAGTCAAGTAGGTCGTATGTATTCTAGTAGGTCATATGTAGTCAAGTAGGTTGTATGAAATCTAGTAGGTCGTATGTAGTCAAGTAGGTTGTATGTAATCTAGTAGGTCATATGTAGTCTAGTAGGTTGTATGTAGTCAAGTAGGTCGTATGTAGTCAAGTAGGTCGTATGTAGTCTAGTAGGTTGTATGTATTCAAGTAGGTCATATGTAATCTAGTAGGTCATATGTAGTCTAGTAGGTCGTATGTAGTCTAGTAGGTCGTATGTAGTCTAGTAGGTCATATGTAGTCTAGTAGGTCGTATGTAGTCAAGTAGGTCGGTCAAGATTAACGTAACACCATAATCAATAAAGGAAACAGACAAACACACCTAAAAGAAAGATATCTGTATTAATTAAGTTACATTTCAAAACCTACAGCCGAGGGGCCCAAATCCTGCCCATGACGTGCATTATCGGTGTGCTGCAACTGAGCACAACTGCAGTAATACTGCAGTAATACTGCAGTAATACTCAAGAGTTGGCTTAAAAAACATCCACCTTCTTTATAACGTCCCAGTGTACAGGTTGGGGTTGTCTTATTGAATATGATTTTGTGCATTCCCCCTGCACACACACACACACACATATACATATATATACGTGTATATGTATATATATGTATATATATATATATGTATATATATGCTATATACTTAGCACAACAAGTAAGGAAATGTGTATTTGGTAGATGATGTCTTTGTTGTAACAATGCTCCTTGGCAGTACATCTTACACCGTTGGAAAGCCTGTTTAGGTCCCCTTCTAAATGGCGCCACATGTGGTAGGAACATGCATTGGTGGGAGGAGCAGCAGAGCGGAGTATGTGGGCTGCACCCATGAAACATGTGCCAGATCTCCTCTTCCAATGCCACACAGCTTATCTTGCTGCTGCTGCTGCTGACTCTTGTGTTGAGCTTCTGGCACCCCAGCTGCTGCCCATCAGCTGCCTGATAGGAGCTTTACTGCCAAGAAGCATCGTTACAACAAAGACACACTCTACCGCACACACAGTTCCTTACTTTCTGGGCTAAGCCCCCCACCCACCCCCACCCCACCCCTGCATACACGTTAGTGTGCAGCATCGGACAGCATACATAGCAGCATGTGTTGCTAAGCGACCGCTAAAAGAGAGAAGCCCATCTTCTTGAATAGCTGTGGGGTGGTGGGATGTAAAGGGCAGCTGCGGCCTCGGCTCCAACATCTGCCGCGTTGTAGTTGGGTTGCGTAACTCTGGAGCAAACGAGCCGTCGTCTGAATAAACAGTAACACGCTGCAGAAGCTTCCAGACACACGTTTTATTTGTGGTGTTCTGCTTTGTCATAGTCAGACAAATGGAGGGCCAGCAGAGCACATGCTAACCGGAGTCTGACCTCCTTTACACATCAATCGCTTCAGTCCTACACCCAGTCAGCTAGCGCTACTTTTTTTACCACCCCCCCTCCCCAATTACCCCACTCTTCTGACCCCTCCCGGTCTCTGCTGCACCCGCTCTGCCGATCCGGGGAGGGCTGCAGACTACCGCATGCCTCCTCCCATACATGTGGAGTCACCAGCCGCTTCTTCTCACCTGACAGTGAGGAGTTTCACCAGGGGGGTGTCGCGCGTGGGAGGGTCACGCTATTGCCCCCCCTCCCGAACAGGCACCCCGGATGACCAGAGGAGGCGCTAGTGCAGCGACCAGGACACATACCCACATCCGGCTTCCCACCAGCAGACACGGCCAATTGTGTCTGTAGGGACGCCCCACCAAGCCGGAGGCACCACGGGGATTCGAACCGGCGATCCCCCGTGTTGATTGGTTGGATTTACTTTTAGTATGAGTCACCGTGGGGGAATTCCTCTCTGCATTTAACCCATCCTACCCGCGCAGCTAGCAGCAGTGGGCAGCCGCCACGCAGCACCCGGGGACCGACTCCAGTTCGCCTTGCCATGCCTTGCTCAGGGGCACAGCCAGGAGAACTAACCCTAACATGCATGTTTCTTTCTGATGGCGGGGGAAACCGCAGCACCCGGAGAAATCCCACCGCCGACACGGGGAGAACACGCAAGCTCCACACACAGAGGACGACCTGGGGTGACCCCCCCCCCCCAAGGTTGGACAACCCCGGGGTTCGAACCCTGGACCTTCTCGCTGTGAGGCGACAGTGCTAACCACTGGGCTACCGTGCATTATATTGTTAATATTAACCTTACCTTATCCAATATTAATATTAATTAATATCAACAATATTAATTAATATTAATATTCACAATAACAATTGATTATTAATTAGCATTAACATCAGCTTTGATGTTCCACACCAGGTGTATCTCTAAACTCGTGCAACAGAGGGAGGAAGTGCTACTGCAGACTCCATTAATTCAGCATTTCGTTTTAATGGCCTCCTTACCTTAATGGATGGACCACAGCCAAGTATCTGTCCAGGCTGATGCAGCAGAGGAAGCCGATGCTGATGTAGATGTTTTCATACAGCAAGAAGCCGCAGAGCTGACACAACCACTCCCTGTGACGCCAGTCATCGCCCTAGAACGAGACCACAACTTCAGCAAACCAGACCGCAGGCTGACGAAACAATATCAGAGCTTGGTCAGGCGAGACTGTTGGTATCGAGACAGCTTGGACGACACAAAAACCTTCTCTCTGCACAGAGAAACACTCCTGGGGTTGATCCTCCACTTGGTCCGTGTAATCTCTCACCACTGCGCCAACACGTAAACACACACGCTCCATAATAGTAGTAGTAATAATAATAATAATGCATGCATCCATCCATTATGTGTGTGGGTGTTCTCATTCATCCAGGTCATGGATCTCCAAAGGAGATGAATCAAGTGCAACTGGACTTGGTGTATGTCCGTGAAGACGAAACGTCTTGATTCAGTTCCTTTGGAGATCCATCCATCATCCAACCCGCTTGTCCTGCTCTCAGGGTCGCAGGGATGCTGCAGCCTAACCCAGCAGTCACTGGGCGGCAGGCGGGGAGACACCCTGGACAGGCCGCCAGGCCATCACAGGGCCCACACACACACCTAGGGACAAGTTAGTACAGTGAGTCACCTGGCTTACATGTCTTTGGACTGTGGGAGGAAACCCACACAGACACGGGGAGAACATGCAAACTCCACACAGAGGACGACCCGGGACGACCCCCAAGGCTGGACGACCCCGGGGCTCGAACCCAGGACCTTCTTGCTGTGAGGCGACCACGCTAACCACTGCGCCACCGTGTCACCCAATGATAATTATAAGAAACTTTGGTAACACTTTAGTATGGGGAACATAAAAAAACTTAATTACTAGTGAATTAGTAATGATCAAGATGTCACTTTAGTATGGGGAACATAAAAAAACTTAATTACTAGTGAATTAGTAATGATCAAGATGTCACTTTAGTATGGGGAACATATTCTAAGTAACAAAAACTTAATTGCTAGTGAATTAGTAATGATCAAGATGTCACTTTAGTATGGGGAACATATGCTAAGTAACAAAAACTTAATTTAGAGTAATTTAACACTATGAACACTTGTAGTTTTGTGTGTTGTTATGTAAGAACAGAGCATATTCATTAAGTGTTAGTAAGGGAGAATAACTCTTATTGTGGTACTACCACCTTATAAAGGCCATACTAAGCAAAGCATATTGAGATGGTACTACTAATAAGCAATACTTCTGAGGTTATAGAGGGAAAACTCGTGGTTAATGGCTTACTGGTTGTATAATAAGGCCATGCAGAATAAGGCATTAATGAGTACGTAATAATGACCAATTAAGAGCCAATATGTTGCTAATTTGCATGCTAATAAGCACCTAATTAATGGTGACTACGTTCCCCATACTTTATTTGCATAGCACTTTTCAGGGCTACAGAGTGCTCCACAGAACAGGATGAAACAGTTAAAAGTGACAACAACAAAAAAACGGGGGAGGATGACATAAAGAGCACTAACAAATAGCACCACGAAATAAGAGGGAAAGGGGAGACAGCAACTTGTTAATTGAAACAGTTACACAAGAGTAAAAACAAAAAACGGTATGAATAAATAAAAACAAGTATCAAACATTTGTAAAACTTTCATGAATGGAAAAGTTGTAAGACGAGATTTAAAAGAAGCTAGAGACTTGGTTCGTCTTAGTTCAACAGGAAGTGAGTTCCGGAGTGTGGGGGCTCGAACAGCAAAAGCCCCATCACCCTTTGTACCGAGCCGAGACCTGGGAAGAGCCAGCAGGGCTCCATCTGCAGACCTTAATGGTCGGGAGGGAGCATATTGGGTCAATAAATCACAAATGTATGAAGGAGCAAGACCATTTAAAGCCTTAGAAGTGGGCAATAAAGTTTCAAAATCATTTCCAAATATATCAGGGAGCCAGTGTAGGGAAGCAAGCACAGGAGTATAGGTCATGTCTCTTTGTCCCAGTAATAAAAAAAAGCCACTTTGACTTTGTCATTGTACAGTTACAACAAAATGTGTTCTCTGCATTTAACCCATTCTACCCTATAGGAGCAGTGGATAACTGCAGCACCCGGGGACCAACTCCAGTTCTTCTTTCCATCGCCTTGGTCAGGGGCACAGACAGGACTATTAACCTAATTATGCATGTCTTTTTGATGGTGGGAGGAAACCAGAGCTCCTGGAGGAAACCCGCAGACATGGCGAGAACATGCACACTCCACACAGAAAGGACCTGGGATGGCCTGGGGTTCGAACCCAGGACCTTCTTGCTGTGAGGCAACAGCGTTAACCTCTGGGCCACCATGCCGCTCCAGTGAGCCAAGCACTGGCGTTTTGTATCAACTGGAGATGGAGGGATCCGCTGCTGATACCCAAGTAAAGTGCGTCTGTGAATTTTGTCATTCACAGTGTGTTGCAATATTCAAGTCGAGAATCGGTAAAGTACTACGTACAAACTTTTGTAGATCAGCGAATTACCTAATTTTAGAGATTATCTTGAGCTGGAGAAAACATGACTGAACAACATGTTTAAATTGATCAAAATCGAGGTTAGCATGGACCCAAGATTCCTAGTAGCCTGCTTAAGACTACTTGACAGACCACCAAGATAACTACCAAAAGGGCTGATGGAATGTGGGGGACCGAACAGAATACCTCAGACTTGTCATCATTAAATCTTTTTGAAAAAAATCAGACATCCAAGATTTAATGTTGGAGAGGCAAGTTGTGAGATTTGTTAGGCCACTAGGATCTGTGGGTTTTAGTGGCATGTATAACAGAGTGTCATCAGCATAAAAATGGTAAAACATGATTTTGAATAACTGGCCAAGAGGCAGCATGTATATAGCAAATGGAAGGGTGCCAAGAACCAAGCCATGATGGACACCAAAACTCAACTGAGCCATCGAGGAAGTGGCGTTACCCAGAATAACAGAAAAAAGTTCTGTTGAAGGGGTCAGAGTGTAATAAACTAAGAGCCGAGCCAAGTCTCTAGGAGATGTAAGTGGATACAGTCACTGACTGTTTCAAATGCGGCACTTAGGTCTAAAAGAACTAAAATCAAGCAGTCACCTCTGTCTGCTGTATGTCCTTAGTACCCTTAACTAGCGCTATCTCAGTACTATGACGTGCTCTAAAACCAGACTGGAAACGGTTAAAAACACTATTAGCGTTCATAAAAGAATAGTGTTCATAAAAGAAATCAATTGAGATGAAATTACTTTCTCTAGAACCTTAGATAAACAAGACAATTTGAAGATTGGTTTTTGTTACTTCAGGGCATGGGATCCAAATTAGGTTTCTTTCACAATGGGTGAACAATGGCATGCTTAAAACTGTCTGGAAAAGAACCAAAGGTCAGAGAATTATTAAGAATTTGAAGAATAATGGGACTAACACTTGGCCTAAATCTTAATCCTACATCTAGTCAGGAATCACACTCCCACAATCAACCATATGGGCTATTGCTGTTTTGCTGCATAGTATTGTCTCTGCACCTTTTGCCTTACAAAAGGGCTTACAAATGTTTAGTTCTTATGATTATTGTCATCAGTAGTAGTTAGATAAAACTCATATATCTTGATAAGACATATGTCTTATCAAATGATCCAATTTATTCTGGATAATTTACACTCAGAGATAAAACTATTAGCCTGATGGACGTACTGCAGCCAAAGAGATTATGCCGCCGAGAGCAGCAGGCAAGATCACGCCACATTAAGCAAATGAAATAAATGACCGAAGTAGAGTGACGAGACAGTGTCGTAGTTTACCTGAAAGAAGTACTGGAGCCACAGAGGTAATGAAGCCAGGTAGAGTAGATCAGATATGGTGAGGTTGAGTAAATAAATACCAAGCTCATTCTTTTGATTCAGCTGCAGCACGGCGTGATACAATGAGTACATGTTGGAGGGAACACCCACCTAAAGGGGGAAACAAGGGGGTTTTAGAAGAAATGTTATGAAACCTGGTCAGTTCTATTGGAGATCTTTTGCTTTCTTCCTTATGAGTACAGCAACAACACATGCCCTCTGTAGCAAATAACAGAGGAGGATGCATTCACATGGTGCTGAAGTTCAAGTCAGGAACCTACAGCGGCTATAAAACATCTACACACCTCTGTTAAAATGCAGCCTAAAGTGGAAAAACAGTCAGAAACATTTTAGGGAAAAAAACACAAAATTTACAATAACCTGTCAGCATAACTGGCATATAATTGGGGGTGTGGCTGTGTTCAGAATTAACCGATCACATTCAATGTTAAGTAGTTAGTATACACCGGCCGTCAGTTAAAGTGACTCTGATTAACCCCAAATAAAGTTCAGATGTTCCTGTGGGATTTTCTTGACATCTTCTTGTTTGCGCCCAGCTGCAAAAGCCGTGGTCCACAAAGAGCTTAACAAGCATGGACAGGATCTCGTTGGTGAAAAGCATTGATCGGGACAGGGGTACAAAAGAATTTCCAAGGCGTTAGTCTTCAGGTGGTTCAGAAGGCTGCAGCTAGAATCCTAACTGCAACTAGAACACTAGAACATATCACACCAACTCTTGCCTCCCTTCATTGGCTTCCTATCCACGTTAGATCAGACTTCTAGGTGCTTCTTCTGACTTATAAAATCCTAAATGGACTTGCCCCATCCTACCTGTCTGATCTCCTTAAACCTTACGTGCCATCTCCAGCTCTTCGCTCTCAAAATCCAGGGCTCCTGTGTGTACCCAAAGTTAAAAGAGGCCTTTTCCTCTCGGGCCTTGTTCTTGAGGAATAACCTGCCTGCTGCCATCAGACACCCAGAGTCTGTTGAGTCCTTTACATCCAACCTTAAAACTCATCTTTTTGCCGTAACCTGCAATTAGTTGCCTTTAAGTTGAGTGCTTCACAACATGTACTGCACGGTGGGTCGGTTTCTGTCTCAGGGAATTTACCAACCAACTGTTCTGACGACGAGATTATCGAGTATAGATTATAGATTATTGACTATTGCAAACTGTTCTCTTCTCTCGCATCTTTTCTCTCTCTCTGAATGATGTCTTGTCCTTTTTCTTCTTCTTCTGTGTGTGAACGGTGTGAGGTCAGTCTGTCCTCCTCCCAGGTCCCCATGATGACGGTGGTCGCCACCTGGGCACTGCTTGGCATCCCCCCTCATCACATTTTCTTTTTATATATCTTATAAATCCATATAATTTTGTTATCCTGTTTCAATGGTGTATCCTTCTCTCGCTCAGACGTGTGACTGATGTGCTTTCTTGTCTCTTAATAATCATAATTCTGTTATCCTCTTTCAATTGTTTTATTGTGTAAATTGTGTAAAGTCAACATCCATTGCACGCTGTCCATCTTGGGAGAGAGATCCCTCCTCTGGTGCGCTCCCTGAGGTTTCTTCCTATTTTTTCTCCCTGTTAAAGGGTTTTTAGGGAGTTGTTCCTCATCCGGTGAGAGGGTCTAGGGACAGGATGTTGTGTTGCTGTGAAGCCCCTGAAGCACATCTATAATTTGTGATATTGGGCTACACAAATAAAACTGACTTGACCCGACTTGACTAGATATACCATGGAACACAGTGAAGACAAACATGGCACAGCAGTGACATCACCGAGAACAGGACCTCCCTCCAAAATTCACGAGCGGACAAGGAGAAAACTGCTCAGGGAGGCTGCCAGGAGGCCCACGGCAACATTAAAGGAGCTGCAGGAATTTCTGGTGAGTATTGGTTGCTCCCTACACATGACGCAATCTCTACTATTCTTCATGTGTGGGCTATGGGGCAGGGTAGTGAGATGGAGCCTATAAACCAAGAGACACACACTGACCAGTAGTACGAGACACACACTGACCAGTAGTACAAGACACACACCGACCAGTAGTACAAGACACAAACTAACCAGTAGTACAAGACACACACTAACCAGTAGTACAAGACACAAACTAAACAGTAGTACAAGACACACACTAACCAGTAGTACAAGACACAAACTAACCAGTAGTACAAGACACACACTGACCAGTAGTACGATACACACACTGACCAGTAGTAAGAGACACAAACTAACCAGTAGTACGAGACACAAACTAACCAGTAGTACGAGACACAAACTAACCAGTAGTACGAGACATAAACTAACCGGTAGTACGAGACACAAACTAACCAGTAGTACGAGACACAAACTAACCAGTAGTACGAGACACACACTAACCAGCAGTACGAGACACAAACTAACCAGTAGTATGAGACACAAACTAACCAGTAGTACGAGACACAAACTAACCAGTAGTACGAGACACACACTAACCAGCAGTACGAGACACAAACTAACCAGTAGTACGAGACACAAACTAAACAGTAGTACGAGACACACACTAACCAACAGTACGAGACACAAACTAACCAGTAGTACGAGACACAAACTAACCAGTAGTACAAGACACACACTAACCAGTAGTACAAGACACACACTGACCAGTAGTACGAGACACAAACTAACCAGTAGTACAAGACACACACTAACCAGTAGTACGAGACACACACTGACCAGTAGTACAAGACACACTAACCAGTAGTACGAGACACACACTAACCAGTAGTACAAGACACACACTAACCAGTAGTACAAGACACACACTAACCAGTAGTACGAGACACACACTGACCAGTAGTACAAGACACACACTAACCAGAAGTACCAGACACACACTAACCAGTAGTACGAGACACAAACTAACCAGTAGTACGAGACACACACTAACCAGTAGTACAAGACACACACTAACCAGTAGTACAAGACACACACTAACCAGTAGTACAAGGCACACACTAACCAGTAGTACAAGACACACACTAACCAGTAGTACAAGACACAAACTGACCAGAAGTACGAGACACACACTGACCAGTAGTACAAGACACACACTGACCAGTAGTACAAGACACATACTAACCAGTAGTACGAGACACACACTAACCAGTAGTACAAGACACACACTAACCAGTAGTACGAGACACACACCGACCAGTAGTACAAGACACAAACTAACCAGTAGTACAAGACACACACTAACCAGTAGTACGAGACACAAACTAACCAGTAGTACAAGACACACACTGACCAGTAGTACGAGACACAAACTAACCAGTAGTACAAGACACACACTAACCAGTAGTACGAGACACACACTGACCAGTAGTACAAGACACACACTAACCAGTAGTATGAGACACACACTAACCAGTAGTACAAGACACACACTAACCAGTAGTACAAGACACACACTAACCAGTAGTACGAGACACACACTGACCAGTAGTACAAGACACACACTAACCAGAAGTACCAGACACACACTAACCAGTAGTACGAGACACAAACTAACCAGTAGTACGAGACACACACTAACCAGTAGTACAAGACACACACTAACCAGTAGTACAAGACACACACTAACCAGTAGTACAAGGCACACACTAACCAGTAGTACAAGACACACACTAACCAGTAGTACAAGACACAAACTGACCAGAAGTACGAGACACACACTGACCAGTAGTACAAGACACACACTGACCAGTAGTACAAGACACATACTAACCAGTAGTACGAGACACACACTAACCAGTAGTACAAGACACACACTAACCAGTAGTACGAGACACACACCGACCAGTAGTACAAGACACAAACTAACCAGTAGTACAAGACACACACTAACCAGTAGTACGAGACACAAACTAACCAGTAGTACAAGACACACACTGACCAGTAGTACGAGACACAAACTAACCAGTAGTACAAGACACACACTAACCAGTAGTACGAGACACACACTGACCAGTAGTACAAGACACACACTAACCAGTAGTACGAGACACACACTAACCAGTAGTACAAGACACACACTAACCAGTAGTACAAGACACACACTAACCAGTAGTACGAGACACACACTGACCAGTAGTACAAGACACACACTAACCAGAAGTACCAGACACACACTAACCAGTAGTACGAGACACAAACTAACCAGTAGTACGAGACACACACTAACCAGTAGTACAAGACACACACTAACCAGTAGTACAAGACACACACTAACCAGTAGTACAAGGCACACACTAACCAGTAGTACGAGACACACACTGACCAGTAGTACAAGACACACACTGACCAGTAGTACAAGACACATACTAACTAGTAGTACGAGACACACACTAACCAGTAGTACGAGACACACACTAACCAGTAGTACAAGACACACACTAACCAGTAGTACGAGACACACACCGACCAGTAGTACAAGACACAAACTAACCAGTAGTACAAGACACACACTAACCAGTAGTACAAGACACACACTAACCAGTAGTACAAGACACAAACTAACCAGTAGTACAAGACACACACTAACCAGTAGAACGAGACACACATTAACCAGTAGTACGAGACACACACTAACCAGTAGTTAGAGACACACACTAACCAGTAGTACAAGACACACACTAACCAGTAGTACAAGACACAAACTAACCAGTAGTACAAGACACACACTAACCAGTAGTACAAGACACACACTGACTAGTAGTAAGAGACACACACTGACCAGTAGTACGAGACACACACTAACCAGTAGTAAGAGACACACACTAACCAGTAGTAAGAGACACACACTTACCAGTAGTACGAGGATGTACACAGATGAGAAGACGTACTGGTGGATTTCATGGCTGATGGTGCAGTTAATCATATCCTCTTGATACATTGTGACCACCGTCACACACACACACACGCACGCACATGCGCGCACACACACATGCTTTCCTTTTTAACAAAAACACTTGTAAACAAACGATAACTCAAAAACAAAGACACTCGTGTACATACGCAATCACTCTTGCACATTCAGCGTTGCAGACACACGCCTCACTAACACAACACCACTTCTGGTCACACATGTTTCTTCCTGTTGCGTGTAAGTGGCAGGTTGGTGTGCACCTCCTCTCTCAGCCTGGTTCACCTCTTCTTCCAGCCAGGTGCACCTCCTCTCCCAGCCAGGTGCACCTCCTCTCCCAGCCTGGTGCAGCACAACACTCAGCAATGCTGCAACACAGAGCAGGTCATGATAATAGATTATTATTACAGAACGTGAATTGTCTTTTTAGCACACTGTTCACATTTACATTACAGAACTGTTCCAAAATGGCCTATTTCACAAGTCCACTAAACCACCGTCATCTATACCAGCATTTATATACAGCCATCGTCTATACCATCATTTATATACCTTCATCATCTATACCATAATTTATATACCGTCATCATCTATACCATCATTTATATACCGTCATCGTCTATACTATCATCTATATACCTTCATCATCTATATCATCATTTATATACCATCATCATCTATACCATCAGTTATATACCGTCATCGTCTATACCATCATCTATATAGCATAATCACCTATACCATCGTCTATATACAATCATCATCTATACCATCATTTATATACCGTCATCGTCTATACCATCATCTATATAGCATAATCACCTATACCATTATCCTCTATACCATATTTTATATATCATCATCATCTATGCCATCATCTATACCGTCATTTATATACCGTCATCATCTATGCCATCATCTATATAGCATCGTCACCTATACCATCGTCTATATACCATCATCATCTGCACCATCATTTATATACCGTCATCGTCTATACCATCATCTATATAGCATCATCACCTATACCATCATCTATATACCATCATCATCTATACTATCATTTATATACCGTCATCGTCTGTACCATCATCTATATAGCATCATCACCTATACCATCATCATCTATACCATAATTTATATACATCATCATCTATGCCATCATCTATACCGTCATTTATATACCGTCATCATCTATACCATCATCTATATAGCATCATCACCTATAACACCGTCTATATACCATCATCATCTACACCATCATTTATATACCGTCATCGTCTATACCATCATCTATATAGCATCATCACCTATACCTCGGTCTATATACCATCATCATCTACACCATCATTTATATACCGTCATCTTCTATACCATCATCTATATAGCATCATCACCTATACCATCGTCTATATACCATCATCATCTACACCATCATTTATATACCGTCATTGTCTATACCATCATCTATATAGCATCATCACCTATACCATCATCCTCTATACCATAATTTATATACCATCATCATATATGTCATCATCTATACCGTCATTTATATACCGTCATCATCTATAGCATCATCTATATAGCATCATCACCTATACCATCGTCTATATACATCATCATCTATACCATCATTTATATGCCGTCATCGTCTATACCATCATCTATATAGCATCGTCACCTATACCATCGTCTATATACCATCATCATCTATACCATCATTTATATGCCGTCATCGTCTATACCATCATCTATATACCATCATCATCTATACCATCATTTATATACCGTCATCGTCTATACCATCATCTATATAGCATCATCACCTATACCATCATCCTCTATACCATAATTTAAATACCATCATCATCTATGCCATAATCTATACCGTCATTTATATACCGTAGTCATCTATACCATCATCTATATAGCATCATCACCTATACCATCGTCTATATACCATCATCGTCTATACCATAATTTATATACCGTCGTCGTCTATACCATCATCTGTATAGCATCATCACCTATGCCATCATCCTCTATCCCATAATTTAAATACCATCATCATCTATACCGTCATCGTCTATACCATCATCTATATAGCATCATCACCTATACCATCATCATCTATACCTTCATCATCTGTACATCATCATATAGCATAATTTATATACCATCATCATCTATTGTATCATCTATGCCATCATCTATATACCATCATTTGCACCACAATAGAAAAATCTGTGTTTAACTCTGTTGTTAAATTTATATCAGAGCCTGTTTGTAGTGAAACAGCAGAGGCCCAGGGGTAAACCAGTATCATTGAACCAGCATTATTAAACCAGCATTATTAAACCAGTATTATTAAACCAGTATTATTAAACCAGCATTATTAAACCAGTATCATTAAACCAGCATTATGAAGTCATTTTTGGGGGGGTGATTGAACAGAAATGTGCGGGTGTTTGTTACCACATGGCTTGTTTTTGAACGAAAAGTGCCCTTTTGCCAGGTAGTCGGTGTCAGTGTTTCGACACAGGAAGTGAACCCTGTCCTTCAGTGGCCAGTGTTGAAGTCAGTGACTTCCTGTTCTAAACACAAGTGCTTCCCACCTTCCTTCATGTGCTCTTTAAACCTGTGTGCAACAGCGACGCGTCCCAAAGCAAAGGCTGTTCGTCGTTGCAGTGGCGTGCTCGCGCCACTTCCTGTCCCGTCAGTCTTTTCGCTGTAACAATGTAACGCATTTGATGCGTTGTGTTGCTGTTGCTAACTGTGCTCGTGTCAAACATCGTGGTGAATCAGCACTCTGTTTAGCTGGTACTCTAAGACCACTGAGAGGTTTTCAGCACAACCACGTGTAACGGTGTGTATATACTATGTGTCCAGTCCTGCCAAGTCCACATGTGCTTAGGGGGGGGGGGGGGGAGAAAATATCGATACTCTCGAGCATCGCGATATTGTCTTTTGTGATATTGTATCGATTCTCAAAACGGTAACACTTTAGTATGGGGAACGGAATCACCATTAATTAGGTGCTTATTAGCATGCAAACTAGCAACATATTGGCTCTTAATTGGTCATTATTACGTACTCATTAATGCCTTATTCTGCATGGCCTTATTATACAACCAGTAAGCCATTAACTATGAGTGTTCCCTCTATAACCTCAGAAGTATTGCTTATTAGTAGTACCATCTCAATATGCTTTGCTTAGTATGGCCTTTATAAGGTGGTAGTACCACAAGAAGAGTTATTCTCCCTTACTAACACTTAATGAATATGGTCTGTTCTTACATAACAACACACAAAACTACAAGTGTTCATAGTGTTAAATTACTGTAAATTAAGTTTTTCTTACTTAGAAAATGTTCCCCATACTAAAGTGACATCTGGATCATTACTAATTCACTAGTAATTAAGTTTTTTTATGTTCCCCATACTAAAGTGTTACCCTCAAAACTACTACATCGATTTTTAATTGTTGACATGTAAAGGTTCGTAACAAACATGTTGTGTTGTGTGTGACCCCATGGCCGCTCGATAACAGTGTTGTAATCTATTTTCGGCCATTTGACTCTTGACTCCAACACGACAATGTAAACTGAGACAGGAAGTAGCATAAGCACAAAGAACACAGGCCTAAGTAGTGCAGCGAACGAGTAAAACGGCTCTAGATCTGCAAGCTTTTACACTGAAATCCAGGATTTTTCTCCGTTGATAAATAGTTAAATAAATAAATAATCTCTCATCCATTTGGACCACTGAGTCCGGTTTCTTAATACTAACTGACACTTTACAATCACTGGATGCTCTCCAAATATGGCTGTTGAGGTTTTTGAGCAGGTAGGATCAACACTGCCACAGCGGCAAACACCTCCATACTTCAGCAGGAGAAACACCTTCCTACTTCAGCAGGAGAAACACCTTCCTACTTCAGCAGGAGAAACACCTTCCTACTTCATCAGCAGAAACACCTTCCTACTTCAGCAGGAGAAACACATCCCTACTTCAGCAGGAGAAACACATCCCTACTTCAGCAGGAGAAACATCTTCCTACTTCAGCAGGAGAAACACCTTCCTACTTCATCAGGAGAAACACATCCCTACTTCAGCAGGAGAAACACATCCCTACTTCAGCAGGAGAAACATCTTCCTACTTCAGCAGGAGAAACATCTTCCTACTTCAGCAGGAGAAACACATCCCTACTTCACCAGGGGAAGCACCTTCCTACAGCAGGAGAAACACCTTCCTACAGCAGGAAAAACACCTCCCTACTTCAGCGGGAGAAACACCTCCCTACTTCAGCAGGAGAAACACATCCCTACTTCAGCAGGAGAAACATCTTCCTACTTCAGCAGGAGAAACACCTTCCTACTTCATCAGGAGAAACACATCCCTACTTCAGCAGAAGAAACACATCCCTACTTCAGCAGGAGAAACATCTTCCTACTTCAGCAGGAGAAACATCTTCCTACTTCAGCAGGAGAAACACCTTCCTACTTCACCAGGGGAAGCACCTTCCTACAGCAGGAGAAACACCTTCCTACAGCAGGAAAAACACCTCCCTACTTCAGCGGGAGAAACACCTCCCTACTTCAGCGGGAGAAACACATCCCTACTTCAGCGGGAGAAACACTTTCCTACTTCAGCAGGAGAAACACCTTCCTACTTCAGCAGGAGAAACACCTTCCTACTTCAGCAGGAGAAACACCTCCCTACTTCAGCAGGAGAAACACCTTCCTACTTCAGCAGGAGAAACACCTTCCTACTTCATCAGGAGAAACACATCCCTACTTCAGCAGGAGAAACATCTTCCTACTTCAGCAGGAGAAACACCTTCCTACTTCAGCAGGAGAAACATCTTCCTACTTCAGCAGGAGAAACACCTTCCTACTTCAGCAGGAGAAACATCTTCCTACTTCACCAGGAGAAACACCTTCCTACTTCAGCAGGAGAAACACCTTCCTACAGCAGGAAAAACACCTCCCTACTTCAGCAGGAGAGACATCTTCCTACTTCAGCAGGAGAAACACTTTCCTACTTCAGCGGGAGAAACACCTTCCTACTTCAGCAGGAGAAACACCTTCCTACTTCAGCAGGAGAAACACCTTCCTACTTCAGCAGGAGAAACACCTTCCTACTTCAGCGGGAGAAACACCTTCCTACTTCAGCAGGAGAAAGGATGAAACTCCATGATGATGTGGTAATGCTTCTACTACACAGGTGATCTCCCAATGCTACTATCAGTATTACAGTACCACAGTCAGCTTGTAATACAGTTAGTTTGCCTGTAAGCTCTGTTCCGAGCCGGCCATTTTTACACTGTGGGAACAGTTTACAACAACAACAACAACAACAACAACAACAACAACTTAGTTTTGTATCGCACCTTTCAAGAACCCGAGGACGCTTTACTCTAGAACGGATTAAAACAAAGGTCAAAAGACTACCGACCACAGGCCTTAGTAAAAAGGTAAGTTTTCAGTAATCTTTGCCCAAAGAAGGGGCATCCGGGGGGCGTGGCGGCCTATTCCGTTGCCTACCAACACGGGGATCGCCAGTTCGAATCCCCGTGTTACCTCCGGCTTGTTCGGGCGTTCCTACAGACACAATTGGCCGCGTCTGCGGGTGGGAAGCTGGATGTGGGTATGTGTCCTGGTTGCTGCACTAGCGCCTCCTCTGGTCAGTGGGGCGCGTGTTCAGAGAAGGAGAGGGAACTGGGGGGGGGGTAGTGTGATCCTCCCACGCGCCACATCCCCCTGGTGAAACTCCTCACTGTCAGGTGAAAAGAAGCGGCTGGTGACTCCACATGTATGGGAGGAGGCATGTGGTAGTCTGCAGCCCTCCCCGGATCGGCAGAGGGGGTGGAGCAGAGACCGGGACGGCTCAGATGAGTGGGGTGATTGGCAGGATACAATTGAGGAGAAAAGGGGGGAATTTTTTTTCTTTAAAAAGTCCAAAGAAGCAGCATTGTGGATCTGTGCTGGACTAGAGTTCCCAAGGGTGGGGCTGCCACACCAAAGACTCTGTCCCCAAAGTCCGCAGGCTGGTGTGGGGGGTGGAGAGCAGGCTGGTGTGTCTGCTGACCACAGAGTCCAGGATGGAATATGGGGGTTGAGGAGGTCTGGTAGGTACTGGGGGGCATGGACATGGAGGGATTTATTGGTGAGGAGGAGGATTTGATTCTGCTGAGCTGGTGGCACACAGGTGACCGTGGCTGCTACACCTTGCTTGTAGGTCTTGCTACCAGAGGGGGGCTAGATTGGGAAAATCATGGATTTCAGCTTCAAATCATAGGAAAACAAACAAGGAAGTCATTCCAAAATCCACCAGCCAACACAAACTACACTAGCTCAATAAGTAGAGACCGCAGACATGGAAAATAAAACTATAGTCCACTTTATGTCGGGGCCAACGTACTGTCTGCCTACAGGCCTCGGTTCTGCCCTGCCACACTTGTGGTTTTTGGGGTTCCTTTACATCATCGATGACAAATGTCTCTTTTATTAAAGGTGGTCCTACTCCTAAGAGAAAATTTGCTTCTTCATAGTTGCAAAAAATCAGTGTGTTGAAAGGAGTACACACAAGCCTGCAGTAAGTACACAAACGTACGGTTAAGCTAAACTTCCATGCAGATAAACATAACCTGTGTTTCACCGGCCAGGACAGGAGAAACATCATATCCCTAGTCCTTCCCAAGTCTCAGCTCAGCCGCTCTCTCCCATCACCTCTATGTCCCATCACCTCTATGTCCCATCACTGTTATCCCTCTATGTCCCATCACTGTTATCCTTCTATGTCCCATCACTGTTATCCCTCTATGTCCCATCACTGTTATCCCTCTATGTCCCATCACTGTTATCCCTCTATGTCCCATCACTGTTATCCCTCTATGTCCCATCACTGTTATCCCTCTATGTCCCATCACTGTTATCCCTCTATGTCCCATCACTGTTATTCCTCTATGTCCCATCACTGTTATCCCTCTATGTCCCATCACTGTTATCCCTCTATGTCCCATCACTGTTATCCCTCTATGTCCCATCACTCTTATCCTTCTATGTCCCATCACTGTTATCCCTCTATGTCCCATCACTGGTATCCCTCTATGTCCCATCACTGTTATCCCTCTATGTCCCATCACTTTTATCCCTCTATGTCTCATCACTTTTATCCCTCTATGTCCCATCACTGTTATCCCTCTATGTCCCATCACTGTTATCCCTCTATGTCTCATCACTTTTATCCCTCTATGTCCCATCACTGTTATCCCTCTATGTCCCATCACTGTTATCCCTCTATGTCCCATCACTTTTATCCCTCTATGTCCCATCCCTGTTATCCCTCTATGTCTCATCACTTTTATCCCTCTATGTCCCATCACTCTTATCCCTCTATGTCCCATCACTTTTATCCCTCTATGTCCCATCACTGTTATCCCTCTATGTCCCATCACTGTTATCCCTGTATGTCCCATCACTGTTATCCCTGTATGTCCCATCACTGTTATCCCTCTATGTCCCATCACTGTTATCCCTCTATGTCCCATCACTCTTATCCTTCTATGTCCCATCACTGTTATCCCTCTATGTCCCATCACTGTTATCCCTCTATGTCCCATCACTGTTATCCCTCTATGTCCCATCACTGTTATCCCTCTATGTCCCATCACTTTTATCCCTCTATGTCCCATCACTTTTATCCCTCTATGTCCCATCACTGTTATCCCTCTATGTCCCATCACTGTTATCCCTCTATGTCCCATCACTGTTATCCCTCTATGTCCCATCACTGTTATCCCTCTATGTCCCATCACTGTTATCCCTCTATGTCCCATCACTGTTATCCCTCTATGTCTCATCACTTTTATCCCTCTTCGTCTCATCACTTTTATCCTTCTATGTCCCATCACTGTTATCCCTCTATGTCCCATCACTGTTATCCCTCTATGTCCCATCACTTTTATCCCTCTATGTCCCATCACTTTTATCCCTCTATGTCCCATCCCTGTTATCCCTCTATGTCCCATCACTTTTATCCCTCTATGTCCCATCACTTTTATCCCTCTATGTCCCATCACTGTTATCCCTCTATGTCCCATCACTTTTATCCCTCTATGTCCCATCACTTTTATCCCTCTATGTCCCATCACTGTTATCCCTCTATGTCCCATCACTGTTATCCCTCTATGTCCCATCACTTTTATCCCTCTATGTCCCATCCCTGTTATCCCTCTATGTCTCATCACTTTTATCCCTCTTCGTCTCATCACTTCTATCACCTCATCCCTTGTAATCTCTCCCACATCCTCTTCGTTCCTTGCTGGTTCATCTGTGCTTCTTTCTCTGTTATCTCTTCATTCATGTAGTGCCTGGAATAATCCCTCCATCTCGTCTTTCGATAGTACTCTTCCATCCGCGTCCTTGATCAGTTTTACTTGTTCCACATCCTTGCTTGCTCTGTCTCTCTGTGAGGCTGTTCTATATAGTATATCCTTCTGTCCTTCCTTGGTATCTAGTCTCTTGTACAGGTCCTCGTGTGCTCTTACCCTTACTGTCACTACTGCTCTCTTAGTTTCTTTCTTAGTATTCTTGTATTCATTCTTGTTTTGCTCATTCTCATTTTTGTCCAGCTTCATTTTGGCCAACTTTGTCTCCTTTATGCAGTGCTGCACTTCTTCCTCCCACCACCAACTTCCCTGTCCCCTCTTTTCACCCCCTTGAGATGCTCCTAGCGCTCGCCTGCCGGTTTCCCTTAGTCCTTCTGCTGTTCTGTCCCAGTCTAGTGGCAACCTATCTCCCAACAGCTCTCTTATCTTCATCCTGAAGCTCTCTCCACAAGGTTCCTCTTTCAGCTCCCTCATTAAATCTTCCATGCTGCTGGTCTTTGTACTCTGAGTTTGCTTCTTGTCTTCATTTGGCAGATCAGTGGTCTGTGTTGTTTTGCTACACACTCGCTTTATATAACTTAACAATTTACTGCTTCCCTCAAGTGCTGCTTTCTGCATAAAATGTAGTCTGTCTGTGTAGTCTGCCTCCACTCTTGTAGGCTGCTGTCTGATCTTCCCTCTTTTGGAAATATGTATTAAATATATTCATATCATTCCTTGTCGCAAAATCAACTATCACCTCTCCACCTGCGTTTCTCATTCCAAACCCAAATTATCCCGTGACATCCTCATCGCCACCATTTTCTTCTCCCACGTGTCCATTCAAGTCTGCTCCAATAAAAACTCTTTCGTCCCCTGGTATGCCTGCCATTACATTGTCCAGTTGTCCCGACTGACCAGAGGAGGCGCTAGTGCAACGATCAGGACACATACCCACATCCGGCTTCCCACCCACAGACACGGCCAATTGTGTCTGTAGGGACGCCCGACCAAGCCGGAGGTAACACGGGGATTCGAACTGGCGATCCCCGTGTTGGTAGGCAACGGAATCGACCGCCACGCCATCCGGACGCCCCAGGTGTGGCCATTCTAGAGTCTTTCTTCTTCAGTTGTCTCTTCTCTCTTTTCTGTCTTGCTTGCACCCCTCCTCTCCTCCATCTCTTCCCCAACAAGCGCTTAGTTTCCATCAGTACCGATGGTGGTCGTTGTTCATCCGGGCCTCGGCCGATCCGGTATGTCATTCCTGGTTTTATCAATCCACGTAATGGTTTGGCAGAATTTTACGTGGGATGCCCTTCCTGACACCACCGCTAACCCCATGGACGGGTGGGGGGGGGCACGGGTAAAGCGCAGGATGCCACCCCACTATTCATGGACTGGCGCCCACGCGTCTCGCTTATTATTGTTCAGTGCTACTTGTGATTATTATAAGCCAACGTATCTTATGATGTGGGGGCGATATCGAGGGTGGTGACGGGCGCAGTGAGACAACAAGGCCTTGGCCATGTGCAGTCGGTGCTTGCAGAAACAGAAGAGAGAACAGAGCTGGGTCAACAACCGCAAAAGCAGCACTTCTATGTGGAGGTAAGGCATCTGACTGACGAGAGAGAGAGAGAGAGAGAGAGAGAGAGAGAGAGAGAGAGAGAGAGAGAGAGAGAGAGAGAGAGAGAGAGAGAGAGAGAGAGAGAGAGAGAGAGAGAGAGAGAGAGAGAGGAGGAAGAAGTGTAGCATCTGTACTCATCTCTTATCTGGATTAGCAAGTGGCATGATCATATCACCAGCACCTGTAATAATAATCCAGAATTTAGGGAGTGGACTTGGGCAACACACCAACAGACGTCAGCATGAATGGGGAGAGGGAGAGAGAGAGCGCGAGAGAGCGCGCGTGCGTGCGTGCGTGCGTGCGTGTACAGCTGTGGCGATACAGTGGACTGGGTAAGCAGAGCAGCCTCAGCGCATGCTCATGCATCACGTGGACATTGTCCGGGCAGAATTAGTGGACTGGAGAAACTGAGAAAACTGCTATCAACGCAGCCGTCTCACTAACGTCACAACTTCCGGGAGGGAGGGAGGGAGGGAGGGAGGGAGGGAGGGAGAGGGGTTTATCTGGATCTGCTAACGTAACGTTTTCTGTGGAAGGGACACTTTGTTTTCACGAGCCTCTTCGGGCAAAGCGGGACAGAACAGGCGCGCAGGGAACAGGCGCGGTACCGGGTGTCTCGGCAGAAACAAACTTGTTGGCCGAACGCCCGCCCCACAGCCAGGTGGCGGGCCAATGACGTGGCGGATGCTTTAGAGTGGCATCCGGGTTGGCCAATCAGATTGTAGGGTTGGCTCTCCCATTAAACCCGCGCATGCTCGTGCTGCACAGCGAGACGAGAGCCGCGCCGCCGTGCAGCAGCAGCTGGACCTGCAGTGGGGACGTGGTGGTTGTGTAGTGTCATGCAGCATGACATGCAGTGGCGCCCCCAGGAATGTTTCGTAGGGGGGGCCACATGGGGCCACTGAAAATCTTGGGGTGGCACACCAAAACCAAAAGCCATGACTGAATTTCGGGAATTCTATGATGCTGTTGTAGTATACTGTATAGGCTAGTGGGAAACTGTCAATATGAGAGTAAAGAAAAATATACATTATTGATTTAAATGAACAGCACCTAATGCAAGATATCAGATAGAAGCTTATTATGCATAATCAGAAGCATATTCTGCATATGCGACTCGTGGCTGGGGGGGGGGGCAGGGATAGTATCAGGGTGGCCATGGCCATCCCTAGGGGGCGCCACCGATGACATGGAGATTACAGTGATGGTTAACTCCGCGTTGTGCTGTCCGGTTGACAATTATCCGTTACTGAAGTCGTTCTCAACACCAGGGAAGTTCTTGACACCCGGTTCGATACTAAGCCAATAAAAAGAGAGCAGTCCACTGCAGCGGAATCTAAAAAGGGCGATATATAAATGTCATGCAACATCAGCCAAACAGCGTTTGTGAGTTATGAAGTCTGGAGTTTCACTGTGGATGTCGGGGCTGTCGGTGTATTTACGAGGTAACTGATATCTGGGCTTCAACTGATCAAGCCCTGGCTAGAATCCGTGTTTTTCCAGCAGTCAAGTTGAGTCGAATTTATTTATAAAGCACGTTTAAAAACGACTCACACTGACCAAAGTTCTGTACAGACCAGAGCAGGTAGCGAAAAGACAAACGCAAGAAACATCTGGAGGATTCAACAAGCCAGAAACCCGCCACATCTGGAGGATTCCAACGCTAGAGAATACGAGTCATGCAGAGGATTCGGGGGCCAGCCGGCCGGGGCGCAAACCCGGGTCTCCCGCACCACCGGCGACTACCGTAACCTGTCGACTAAAGGCTCCGACCCGTTTACCAAGCGCTAGCGAGTCTCGTCATCCGTGGTCGTTACACCCCCTCCTCCTCCTCTCCCCCCCCCCCTCCGTCGGGAAGCGCGTCCCCATATCAGCTCCCTCACCCCTCTGGGCGCACGCGCTTTTCCGATGGCCTCGCGGTCTCACCATCCCACTTCTGACACCAATGTAGCGAATTCGGGGGGGCAGCCGGGACGGGAACCCGAGTCTCCCGCACCACAGGCGACTACGTCAACCAGTCGACTAAAGGGTCCGACCCCTTAGTTAGGGGCTAGTGACTCTCCTCATCCGAGGTCGTTACGATAAGTTTCGAGCCGGGACTTGTGCCGATGGGAGGTGCAGATCCGATATGGAGGGGGTATGGCGTCTGGACACTGCTTGGCATGCTGCGCATCATGTTCTTCATACATGTTATAAGTCCATTATGATTGTGTCATCCTCTTTCAGTGTTGTATCGTGTAAGTTGTGTAAACACAACATCATTGCACGCTGTCCGTCTTGGGAGAGAGGTCCTCCTCTGGTGCTCTCCCTGAGCTTTCCTCCTGCTTTTTCTCCCTGTTAAAGGTTGTTTTTAGGGAGTTGCTCCTTATCCGACGAGAGGGCGTAAGGGCGGGAGGTTGTGTTGCTGTTAAACCCACTGAGGCACATTTGTAATCTGTGATATCGGGCTACACAAATAAAATTGATTTGATTTGACTTTTTTTATTATTATTTTGAATTGATTTCTGAGTGCTGTTCCTCAGTCTAGGGGCTGATTTGTTTATTTATTCGTTTATTTTGCTGTTAAGCGGTGTGTATGGATTGTGTACGCGGACTTCGTGTGTTTGTGACGCTTCGGCATATTGAGCCGACGTGTGCCATGCACTTGTGCGCGATGCTTATTGTGTGTACATGCAGGACTAATGGCTTTGGCGACAGACATGGGTGCAAGTCCATGAGTACTGGGACGGCATCCAGCGCTTCACCTTTGCCCCGTCCATAGGGGTGGTGGTGGTGTCAGGAAGGGCATCCCACGTAACATTTTGCAAAAATCAGTATGCGGATTGACAAGACCACACCGGATCGGTCGAGGCCCGGGTTAACAACGACCGCCATTGGTGCTGTGCCCTCACCGGGTCCTGGTGGAAGCTGTAAGATTCACTGTGGTGACCCCTGAGAAGCAGGGAACAAGCTGAGAGAAGAAGATGGCGCAGTATCTGGATGCTGTAACCGGTATCGGAGGACCAAGTCATTGTTTTCCAAGTCATAAGTCAGTCTCAAGTCTTCGAACTTAAACCCTACAAGTCAAAACATGCAAGTCCTAACTTCGAGTTTCAAGTCATTTTGTGCTTTTAATCAAACTTAATGGCATTTCAGAATTTTAACAGAGTACTAGCTAACATAAGAAATGTACGCTCATCACGAATAAAGTGTGTATTTATTACAGATTCATGCAAAGTGGATTTGTAATTATGAAGATGAAGACTTGATTGGCTGCACACTTGTTTGGCTGTTAATCCCTAGCCCGTACCTGGTCGCCCCTGGTCGCACATTGCCCTGGACTTTGTCACTGGTCTGCCCCCATCTCCGGGCCCTTCACCGTAGTTGACTGTTTCTCCAAGTCAGTGCATTTCGTCCCTCTGCCAAAGCTCCCGTCCTCCAGGGAGACCACCGATCTCCTGGTTCAACATGTCTTCCACCTGCATGGTGTCCCAGTGGACATCGTTTCAGACAGAGGCCCCCAGTTCATATCCCAGGTGTGGAGGTCATTCTGCCCTGCCCTGGGTTCCACCATCCTCCGGATACCAAAGCCAGTCAGACGGCCAAACTGAGCGTGTCGACCAGGAGCTAGATGCCACCCTGCGTTGTATAGCCACCTCCAAACCATCTTCCTGGAGCCAGCACCTGCCTTGGGTTGAGTATGCCCACAACGCCCACCTCAGTGCCTCTTTGGGGATGTCCCCCTTAGAGTGCGCCCTGGGCTACCAACCTCCCCTGTTCCCTGCCCAGGGGGGTGAAGTCGCAGCGCTATTGGTGCAGGCTCATCTACGATGCTGCCGGCGCGTCTGGAACAAGGCCCGTGCTGTCCTGCTCCGCGCCTCCACCCAGTCCCAGTCCCAGGTTAACTGTTGCTGCACCCCGGTTCCTGCCTCTGTCCCTGGTCAAGATGTGTGGCTTTCCACCAAGGACCTGCCACTGAAGATGTAATCCAAGAACCTCGCTCCCCGCTTCAAAGGCCCTTTCCCGGCGGACAAGGCAGCGGCAGTACGGCTCAAGTTCCCGGTCTCCCTTCGGGTGCACCCCACGTTCCATGACTCCCATCTGAAGCCCATCCTCTCAGGTCCCTTGGCCCCCCAGCAGTGGCTCCTCCACCTCAACACACGGTAGGTGGCGGCCCAGTATATACCATCCTGCAGCTCTGGACGTACGCCATCGGGGCCGCGGTCTGCAGTACCTGGTGGATTGGTAGGGGTACGGTCCTGAGGAATGCCGCCGGGTCCCTCGTCGTTACATGCTGGACCTCACCGCTCATCCGAGCTTTCCATGAGTTCCATCCTTACAAGCCCGGTTGGACACCAGTTGGTGCCCGTAGAGGGGAAGGGTACTGTCACAGCCACCCCAGCGCTCTCCCAGGTCTCCACTTCGTCCCAGTCTCCCTAATTGTCGCCATTATCTTGGCCACTCCCCCTGCCCTAGTTTCTCTCTCTTGTTTGAGCGTGTATGTGTTCTTCAGGGTTGGAGGCAGGTGTGCGGCAGGCGGAGCAGAGGTCCACCGCCTGCATCTCATCCACCGCAATCAACCCTGCCCCTTATGTACCCAGCCTTGCCACATCCTCCACCTTGCCAGATCGTAGTGCCTGCTCATCCCGTCTGCTCTGTCCAGCCCTGCCTCCGGTCATTGGTCCATCTCCGTGGAGCCTCCCGTGTTCTTGTACACCTCCCGTGGGCGTTCTTGCCCTGGGCCCAGTGTTCCCTGTCTGCTCCTTGCTCTACCGGCTCCTCGTCTTGTCGGGCAACAAGGAGTTGTACTACTGAAACCCTGCCTTGAGTCTGTCTGTGTCGGCGTGTTGGGTTTGGCCTTGCAGCCCCGGTTAACAAACTGGGGTAATAACTGCAAACATCTGAGATGGCTGCACACGCCATGTTTTTAGCCTGATTAGGTTGCCCCGCGCTCCACACATTAGCACCAGGCGCGAGCTGAAGATGTATCGAGTTTTCTATTTCCATCTTGAGAAGGTCTCATCTCAAATGGCGGAGATGGCAGCATCTCATAGAGTTCACCCCCAGGGGAGACGTCCCGGAGCAAACCATGTCGCTGGTGTAAATCCTCCTCAGCCCTGTCGGCTGGGCTCAACATCGGCTTCATGCGTGTCCGCATGTTGACCTCGTTCTGCACTACTTGGGGAAACTGGTTCAGTGGGGCGTTTCCTCCAGCACTGGAGGCAGTAGAGGCAGTTGGGGCGGCCCACCCACCACAGCTGAATGAATGACGACTTGTAATGTCGATTTATGGCAATATCGTTCGACCACCATTTATTTTAGAAATAAAATAATACTCAAAAATTAATTATTCAATTTACTACTGAATTATTATTTAATTATCGATTATGTAACCGGTTATTTTCTTGCCCGGTGCGGGATTCGATACGGTACTGCGCCACAAGGCGACGTCACTAACCGCTCGGCTAAAGGGTCAGACCCGTTAACTAGGGACTAACGTGTCTTATTAGTAGTTTACAATAGTGACAATGTTAGGTATTTGAGACAGAGAGAAATGGATGTGGGTATTGTGATAACAAAACAAACTGTACCATGTGAGGACACCGTGCAGCATGCGTCAACACAAAGCGAAGGCAGCACTACTGCAGCATTATTTCGCTAAGGGTGCCTCACTACGGTGGTGGTGGTGGGCAGGAGGGGAAACAGAGTAACAGGTAAACAGGGGTTTTACCCTGCGATATCTGTGAAACGCTAGAGTTTACCACAGCAGTACAGGAAGTGATGAAGGGGGGTGTCCCAGCCTGATCCTTCATGCAACATGAATGGCTACTGGTAAAGGTTTTGCAAATCAGGGGGCAAAGAAATGCATCCATCCATTATCCGAGCCGCTTATGCTGCTCTCAGGGTGGCGGGGGTGCTGGAGCCCATCCTGGCGGCCACTGGGCGGCACCCTGGACAGGCCGCCGGGCCATCACAGGGCCCTACTTCGGCAGCTCAGATATATGCTGTATTTCACAATGCAACAGCTCTCCCAGATCTTAACTGTGCTCAGCAGATTTGAGGGGTTTGGTTGGCGTTCAGTATGTCTTGCGTTGACAGTAAATGCCACGTTGTGTCACTCCAGCGATAATGATTCTTCGTGATGACAAACACTGCAATATTCGAGATGACTCACGGTCCGAAACCATGCAAAAATGTGGTGTGAACGTACAGTGTATTGGCACTGCCCAGCAATACAGTCCCATCGTTTTCCTAACGCTCCCGCCATTTCTGAGCTTTGGGATTCAATTTTCCTAATTCCTTGTCTACACATCTCCAGATGCTGCAGCTCTGCGTAGGGAGGAAATACAAGCTGTGCATAAATCGTAAACCGGATGTGTTGAGAACTGGCCAGAGAAGAAGGTGAGAAGGGGCATCTATTCTGCACAGGCCGTGGCAGGACCCTGGACTCAGCTTAGGACCCAACGTTTAAACAGACAGACGGAGACAAGCACAAAGTGGTGCCGGCCCATTTGCCGGCAGTGGCATCACATTAAGTCGGTTTCATTTGCACAACCCCACGTCACAAACGACTAATTTCCCTCGAGGGGGCTTCACAGCAACACGACATCCTGTTTGGAGGTTTCGGGGGGGAACAGGTTGGTCATGTTGACACCAGTGACTGCGATACTGATGGCAACAACGCGATGACGCGTGTGATGACGAAGATGATGTGGTTTATGGCTGCAGTGATGGGGATGATGGTGCTTGCAGTAACGCTGAGGGGGCTGGAGAAGATGGTACTGACGATATGATGATGAAGGAGATAGTGGTTCATGGAGAACGTGTGGGGTTGGAAAGATAAAGAGTCCGTTTGCGCAACAGAGACATGAAAAAGGGTGCGCTGAGGAAGCACAAATACTGCTTGTAGTCCCTTTCCCTTGGTATCTGATTTATCACCTGCTCCTGTTGCCACAGCGACCGTTTCAGAGGTCATTGATCCACGGGCTGTGCTGCTGTGCCAGCGGCCTTTTCGGGGGCTCCATAGATTAATGTGGTCCTTCTTGAGCCAAGTTAATGGATGAAGACGCAGCTGCAGCTGAATAGCGTTCTAGTGAAGAGCGGCAGGTTTACAGGTCGTTCTGGTGGGAGACCAGAAATTGGATGGGTGCAGGGGGTACGAGTCCTTGGAGAGCCGATGAATTGGGACGACCACAGCTTGGAGGATGTCGGGGTTGTGGGAGGTGTCTCTCTCCCTAAATGGGCGCCTTTCAACAGGTGTTAACCAAGGCCTGCAGCACTGGTGGCGGCCCTTCCTTCATCTGCACATCACGCGTGTCCTTCGTGGAAGGCGGCGTGCTCTCACCCGCCCGGCGGCGTGGACAACGCGCTGTAACTCGGGGCAGGCGAAGGGGCGCCATCCTGTCGTGGAGGATGTTGGCGGGATTCTGGAGACTGGGCCAGGTAATCAGGGGTTGTGTATAACCATCATGTAGCTGTCAGTGAACACTATCAAAAATGCCAGGTGTTCTTTGATGAGAGGATGACGGCTTCCGTTTTGCTCATTGCACCACACGGGTGGAGCAATGAGCAAAACGCTCCACCTACCATGTTACGCACCGCAGAGTGCTATCTTGAAGCTTTGGAATACAGACGTAGCATGCTATGCTACTGTCATGCCGCTGAAGGTCACCAAAAAAAAGGAGAAACATCCCTTTAACCATCTATACATCCGTCCATCATCCATCCTTCCATCTATCCATCCATCCATCTAACCATCCATCCACCTATCCATCCATCTATCCATCTAACCATCCATCTATACATCCATCTATCTATCCATCTATACATCCATCTATCCATCCATTCATCTATCCAACTAACCATCCATCTATACATCCGTCCATCATCCATCTATCCATCTATCCATCCATCTATCCATCCATCCATCCATCTATCCATCTAACCATCCATCTATCCATCCATCCATCCATCTATCCATCTATCCATCTATCTATACATCCGTCCATCATCCATCTATCCATCTATCCATCCATCTATCCATCCATCCATCCATCTATCCATCTAACCATCCATCTATACATCCGTCCATCATCCATCTATCCATCTATCCATCCATCTATCCATCCATCCATCTATCCATCCATCCATCTATCCATCTAACCATCCATCTATACATCCATCTATCCATCCATCCATCTAACCATCCATCTATACATCCATCTATCCATCCATTCATCTATCCATCTAACCATCCATCTATACATCCGTCCATCATCCATCCATCCATCTATACATCCATCTATCCATCTATACATCTAACCATCCATCTATACATCCATCTATCCATCTATTCATCTATACATCTAACCATCCATCTATACATCCATCCATTATCCAAACCGCTTGTCCTGCTCTCAGGGTCGCGGGGATAACCAGTGGTGTGTGTGTGTGTGTGTGTGTGTGTGTGTGTGTGTGTGTGTGTGTGTGTGTGTGTGTGTGTGTGTGTGTGACGCCGTGGTGGCCTGGCAGCCTGTCCAGGGTGTCTCCCCGCCTGCAGCCCAATGACTGCTGGGATAGGCTCCAGGAGCGACCCTGTCATGATAATAGGACAACCTGACCCTGCCTCTGGTACATTACTATCACGCATGGCACCATGGTTCGACTCCGTGCTGGAGACTGATTAGTATCATAAGTAGCAACGGTTTGGTGGAAGTGAGGAATAAAAGCCAGGGTTCATGCGTGGAATGAAGACTGATATAACATACTGCAGTTTGACAACCCAGATAATAAGTAATGTTAGCCACTGACAAATTAACACTGAAACCCTGTTAATTTAATATATATATATATATATATATATATATATACACACACACACACACACACACATATATATATATTCATAGAATATATATATATATATATACACATATATATGTGTGTGTGTGTGTGTGCATATATATATATATATATATATATATATATATATATATATATATATATATATATATATATATATATATATATATATATATATATATATATATATGAATGCTCAGCACATGACAATTATAGCCCAAAGAATTGAATTCCTCGGCACATGTTTCGGTATACGTCACCCTGACCAACTCAGGTAGTACTGATTTCGGTCAAATTTACAAATAGCTGGGCGTCCGGGTAGCGTGGCGGTCTATCCCGTTGACTACCAACAGGGGGATCGCCGGTTCGAATCCCCGCGTTACCTCCGGCTTGGTCTGGCGTCTCAACAGACACAACTGGCCGTGTCTGCGGGTGGGACGCCGGATGTGGGTATGTGTCCTGGTCGCTGCACTAGCGCCTCCTCTGGTCGGTCGGGGCGGCTGTTCGGGGGGGGGGTTATAGCGTGATCCTCCCACGCGCTACGTCCCCCCTGGTGAAACTCCTCACTGTCAGGTGAAAAGAAGCGGCTGGCGACTCCACATGTATGGGAGGAGGCGTGTGGCAGTCTGCAGCCCTCCCCGGATCGGCAGAGGGGGTGGAGCAGCGACCGGGAAGAGTGGGGTAATTAACCTTTCGCAAAGTACCGCCCCAGAAGGGTGCTTGTCCAATCCTACCTTAGCAACGGTTTCTATGTGAGGGGGGTCCGTCACTTTTAAACAGACAGCAAAATGCTGAAACGGTGTGCCTATGGGGTCTGCAGATCGGATACTAGAGATCTGAAAAGTTTGGAGGGGTGTAACTTTCCCATCCAAAACCACCTGTCTGCTCCAAGCTAAGCTTGCTACTAGCTGTTATTGATAGCTAATATAGCTAACGTGTTATAACCGGTTATTTTCTTGCCCGGTGCGGGATTCGATACGGGTTTACTGCACCACAAGGCGACATCGCTAACCGCTCGGCTAAAGGGTCAGACCTGTTAGCTAGGGGCTAACGTGTCTTATTAGTAGTTTACAGTCGTCACCCTCCCCGGAAGCGCGCCCTCGCGCTTTGTTCTTCCCGCGCTCCGAAGAGACTTTTGAGGATCTGCACACTTCCGGATCCCACCGCTGCCAGTACACTTCGTATCGAATCCCGCACCGGGCAAGAAAATAACCGGTTACATTACTGTTACTTTTACCCACACACAATGATTATTACCATTATCAACATATCAACAACGTGTTACCGACTAACAAAATAACATTATGAATGTGCCTGATGACGTAACCAGCTTAGTCTGTGGCCAGAGACACCTCATTTAATGATAGCTAACGATAGCTAGCCCTCTAGCATAACAGGTTAGCCAGGCTCCACCTTTCATTTCAGAGCATCAAGACCCGCGGGGGAGGCTCGGCTGGGATGGTCTCTGGCCAGTCTGGCCTCCTCATATCCGGCCTATTTTAAACGTTTCTCCCCCTCTGGGAGCTCCAGGTGGGGACCGGCCGTTCGGAAAAGTCCTCCCGCCCGCGGATGCATCTCGTGTGCCTTGTTTTGTTGAAAATACCGGTTCTGGTCCGAAGGTAAAAAAATCATGGGGCGGTTCCCCCGGCCCCGGGGCATGTCCCTGGCCACCCTGCGACCCCCAGGAGCCCATACAGGACCCCGAAAAGAACGCCATGGGGAACCTTGGCCAAAACCAACACTATAATAGGGTGATGTTGACCATGGCTTGTTAAGATATACCCATAACAGCTGACATATGAACTTACCCTGCAGGGCAAGAGCACAGCTGGTCCACAGTGTTTCAGGATTAGTTGGTGGGGTTTCTCATTCTCTGATGGCGACCGGTAAGCTTTACCCTCCATTACAGTTGCCCCCTGCAGTCCGGAGTCCACGCAAGTCAGCTGTACTGTTAATATTGTGACTGCAACCCCTCCTGCCTTTCACGGGACCACATTCAGGATGAATCACTCCTAAATACATCACTTATTTGCTCTGGGAATGCGCTGATTTCTTCCCTCATGTTTTGGGGTTTTCCAGCTACTTCCTGGATGGTTCTGAAAAGCTTGATGGGCATAGCAACGGTAACTAAGGGGAGGGGGGCGGGACTTTACGAAAGGTCGATGGGCCGGATACAATTGGGGAGAAAGGGGGGTCCCAACAACAACAAAACTGGTATTACTGTGTAAACTGGTATTACTGTGTAAGCTGTGTAAACTGGTATTACTGTGTAAACTGTGTAAACTAGTATTACTGTGTAAACTGTGTAAACTAGTATTACTGTGTAAACTGGTATTACTGTGTAAGCTGTGTAAACTGGTATTACTGTGTAAACTTGTATTACTGTGTAAACTGTGTAAACTGGTATTACTGTGTAAACTGGTGTTACTGTGTAAACTGTGTAAACAGGTATTACTGTGTAAACTGGTATTACTGTGTAAACTGGTATTACTGTGTAAACTGTGTAAACTGGTATTACTGTGTAAACTGGTATTACTGTGTAAACTGTGTAAACCGGTATTACTGTGTAAGCTGGCATTACTGTGTAAACTGGTATTACTGTGTAAACTGGTATTACTGTGTAAGCTGTGTAAACTGGTATTACTGTGTAAACTGTGTAAACTGGTATTACTGTGTAAACTGTGTAACCTGTGTAAACTGGTATTACTGTGTAAACTTTGTAAACTGGTATTACTGTGTAAACTGTGTAAACTGTGTAAACCGTGTAAACCGGTATTACTGAGTAAACTGGTATTACTGTTTAAACTGGTATTACTGTGTAAACTGTGTAAACTGGTATTACTGTGTAAACTGTGTAAACTGTGTAAACTGTGTAAACCGGTATTACTGAGTAAACTGGTATTACAGTTTACACTGGTATTACTGTGTAAACTGGTATTACTGTGTAAACTGGTATTACTGTGTAAGCTGTGTAAACTGGTATTACTGTGTAAACTGGTATTACTGTGTAAACTGGTATTACTGTGTAAGCTGGTATTACTGTGTAAACTGTAAACTGGTATTACTGTGTAAACTGGTATTACTGTGTAAACTGTGTAAACCGGTATTACTGTGTAAGCTGGCATTACTGTGTAAACTGGTATTACTGTGTAAACTGTAAACTTGTATTACTGTGTAAGCTGGTATTACTGTGTAAACTGTAAACTGGTATTACTGTGTAAACTGGTATTACTGTGTAAACTGGTATTACTGTGTAAACTGTAAACTGGTATCACTGTGTAAGCTGGTATTACTGTGTAAACTGGTATTACTGTGTAAGCTGTGTAAACTGGTATTACTGTGTAAACTGTGTAAACCGGTATTACTGTGTAAGCTGGCATTACTGTGTAAACTGGTATTACTGTGTAAACTGGTATTACTGTGTAAGCTGTGTAAACTGGTATTACTGTGTAAACTGTGTAAACTGGTATTACTGTGTAAACTGTGTAACCTGTGTAAACTGTGTAAACCGGTATTACTGAGTAAACTGGTATTACTGTTTAAACTGGTATTACTGTGTAAACTGGTATTACTGTGTAAGCTGTGTAAACTGGTATTACTGTGTAAACTTTGTAAACTGGTATTACTGTGTAAACTGTGTAAACTGTGTAAACTGTGTAAACCGGTATTACTGAGTAAACTGGTATTACAGTTTACACTGGTATTACTGTGTAAACTGGTATTACTGTGTAAACTGGTATTACTGTGTAAGCTGTGTAAACTGGTATTACTGTGTAAACTGGTATTACTGTGTAAACTGGTATTACTGTGTAAGCTGGTATTACTGTGTAAACTGTAAACTGGTATTACTGTGTAAACTGGTATTACTGTGTAAACTGTGTAAACCGGTATTACTGTGTAAGCTGGCATTACTGTGTAAACTGGTATTACTGTGTAAACTGTAAACTGGTATTACTGTGTAAACTGGTATTACTGTGTAAGCTGTGTAAACTGGTATTACTGTGTAAACTGGTATTACTGTGTAAACTGGTATTACTGTGTAAGCTGTGTAAACTGGTATTACTGTGTAAACTGGTATTACTGTGTAAACTGGTATTACTGTGTAAGCTGGTATTACTGTGTAAACTGTAAACTGGTATTACTGTGTAAACTGGTATTACTGTGTAAACTGGTATTACTGTGTAAACTGTAAACTGGTATTACTGTGTAAACTGGTATTACTGTGTAAGCTGTGTAAACTGGTATTACTGTGTAAACTGGTATTACTGTGTAAGCTGTGTAAACTGGTATTACTGTGTAAACTGGTATTACTGTGTAAACTGGTATTACTGAGTAAGCTGTGTAAATGGCATGGCTAGATGACAAGTTGCTGGTACAGCTGGGTAAAACTGTGTTAAGCCGATTTTTTTCTTTCTCCACTTCACCGTCAAGTAAGCGGGCGATGACCCAACCACATCGCCAACCAGTCTGACCATAGACTGCCACGTCCTCTACAAGCGGAGGCAGAAAGAACGGACTGTTATATGAGACGTGCCACCAAGTGGAAAAGACGAACACAGCTGGCATATGAAGAAAAACCCTTTGAAAGAAAACAGGAATTTAAACTGTCTCTTTTCTCCCTTTGTGTCTGTGACAGATGCTTTGTGACAGGCTCGGGCGTGAGTCCACGAATACTGGGATGGCATCCAGAGCTTCACCTGCGCCACCGTCCATAGGGGTAGTGGTGGTGTCAGGGAGGGCATCCCACCTAAAATTCTGCCAAATCGTGAGGCGGATTGACAAGACCAGGAATGGTATACCAGATGGGTTGAGGCCCGGGTGAACAACAACCGCCATTGGTGCTGTGCCCTCCCAGGGCACTGATGGGAACTAAGCGCCTGTTGGGGAACGTAGGAAAAGATGGAGGAGAGGAGGGGGTACAAGCAAGACAGAAAAGAGAGAAGAGACAACTGAAGAAGAAAGACTCTAGAATGGCCACACGTAATGTTGGGACAATGACAAGCAGAGGGAGAAAAACAGCAGCCGTGATGACCAGCAGAAGAACACAAGTCATGTGTGTTGAGGAGACAAAGTGGGAAAGGGGGAAGGCAAGAGAGACTGGAGGAGATTATGAGATATACTACCATGGGACAGACAGTGGAAGGACTGGTGTGGGAATAATCCTACACAGACAGACTACATTTTATTCAGAAAGCAGCACTTGAGGGAAGCAGTAAATTGTTAAGTTATATAAAGCAAGTGTGTAGCAAAACAACACAGACCACTGATCTGCCAAATGAAGACAAGAAGCAAACTCAGAGTACAAAGACCAGCAGCATGGAAGATTTAATGAGGGAGCTGAAAGAGGAACCTTGTAGAGAGAGCTTCAGGATGAAGATAAGAGAGCTGTTGGGAGATAGGTTGCCACTAGACTGGGACAGAACAGCAGGAGGACTAAGGGAAACAGGCAGGCGAGCGCTAGGAGAATCTCAAGGGGGTGAAAAGAGGGGACAGGGAAGTTGGTGGTGGGAGGAAGAAGTGCAGCACTGCATAAAGGAGACAAAGTTGGCCAAAATGAAGCTGGACAAAAATGAGGATGAGCAAAACAAGAATGAATACAAGAATGCTAAGAAAGAAACTAAGAGAGCAGTAGTGGTAGTAAGGGTAAGAGCACACGAGGACCTGTACAAGAGACTAGATACCAAGGAAGGACAGAAGGATATACTATATAGAACAGCCTCACAGAGAGACAGAGCAAGCAAGGATGTGGAACAAGTAAAACTGATCAAGGACGCGGATGGAAGAGTACTATCGAAAGACGAGATGGAGGGATTATTCCAGGCACTACATGAATGAAGAGATAACAGAGAAAGAAGCACAGATGAACCAGCAAGGAACGAAGAGGATGTGGGAGAGATTACAAGGGATGAGGTGATAACAGTGATGCAACGAACGAAAGATGGAAAGGTTATGGGACCAGACAATACGAATAAGACCAGCAGAAGTCTGGAAATACTTGGGCGATACTGACAAGAGTTCCTGACTAGACCCTTCAACAGCATCATATAGACTGGGGAAATGCCGGATGAGTGGAGAAAGAATATATTGGTACCAACATAGAGGGATAACAGTGATGGGACATAGAGGGATAACAGTGATGGGACATAGAGGGATAACAGTGATGGGACATAGAGGGATAACAGTGATGGGACATAGAGGGATAACAGTGATGGGACATAGAGGGATAACAGTGATGGGACATAGAGGGATAACAGTGATGGGACATAGAGGGATAACAGTGATGGGACATAGAGGGATAAAAGTGATGGGACATAGAGGGATAACAGTGATGGGACATACAGGGATAACAGTGATGGGACATAGAGGGATAAAAGTGATGGGACATAGAGGGATAAAAGTGATGGGACATAGAGGGATAAAAGTGATGGGACATAGAGGGTAAAGGTGGGACTGCAAAGGTAAAGGTGGGACTGCATCAAGGATGGGTGTTGAGCCCTGTCCCGTGTGTGATCCTGACCGGCAGCCTCGCAGGACATCTTAAGAAAGAGCCACGGTGGAGCATAATGTTTGCTGATGACACCGTGCCGGCAAACGAGGGCAGGGGGAAGGTTGGAGAAAGATCTTGAAGATTGGAGAGAAGCGCTCCAGATCAGGGGACTAAAGATCAGCAGAACAAAAGTCAGAAAGAGTCAGAAAGTCCAGGGCCATTGCTCATCCCCAGTCCGCCGCTGGAACAGAGCTCATGACGTCATCTGCCCTAAATATGGCCAGAATCCCAAAACACCCAGACTGACTGTCTCATTATAACAGCATAATGTATGGTACACTATGTAACTCGGATTAGCCAGTCGGTGTTAATCTAGAGGACGCTAGGACCCAGGGTTTGCACAATGGATTGCGTAACGGGGTTTGGTGGTGGTCTTAGAGCATTTGAGTGCTCAATAGCCTCGACTTTTGTAAATGAGCTCAGGAGGAAGGTCCGATTCGTTCGCCATTGTCAGCGTTCGCCTGCTCAAAGGTTCTGCAAAATAAGAGACTGCCCATCGACAGTTATGTGCACGCATGTAGCCTGTTAATTCCCGCTTTAGCCTTTAATTAGTAGGCTGTTAATGGGTGTGAAGACGTGCCTAGAGCCGCCACCCAGGACAAGTTGCTATCAATGAGACAGAACACTTCAGGATGCAGACTGTAAGCGACAGAAACTCACAGTACAGATTCCGTTAGATATTTCTTAAGCTGTGGTATGTTACAGTGTGGTCTAACCACTCGTCCTGGTGCAAGGACACACACACACACACACACAGACACACAATTCAACTCGACACTCTTGAACCTTTGCTGCCAGGCCTAAGGAGGAGGATGCACATGCAGTATTTCACCCTGAGCAAACAACAGAAGGAGACGGGGGAGGGGGGGGGAGTGAGAGAGACAGACGAGGGGAAAGGGTCGTTGTTGCAGAAGAACTCGGAGGACCGGTCCAAATCTCGCAGCTGAGCACTTGCTCTGCCTCGTGCTGGAGATGTTAGATTGTCTGCCGGCTCTGTTTATGAAAAGCGGGGCGGCCTCTCCGCCGACGGCCGCGGCTCGTTGGGACACCGGTGCCGTTGGATGAGCGGACTCCATCTGCACAGAGGGCCGCTCCCGATCCAGATAGACCTGCACACTGGTGTTGGCAGCACTCATTAGCTCGGGCCTGTGCCGCGTTATAGCCACTGAGCGTGCATGGCACTGTGCCATATTGCATGACATATGTGATATCAATAAAGTCTGATTGATTGATTGATTGATTGATTGATTGATTGATTGATTGATTGATCTCATTCAAACATCCTGCATGGTAGTAGTCAGTGTACAAATGCTGAAAAGGAACAAAACAGCGAGCTAGCAGGAAGTATGGAAGGGGAGGTGAGCTGTGAGCAGAGGGGGTTTTCATTCCCAGCTGGAACACCTCAAGGTAAATGAATACCAAACACCAAATACGGAGCAGGACCGCCATGTGTCTCCAGAAGAGCTTTGGGCGTTGGTTGGAGCGCTGCCGCGTGAGTCCGGAGCTGTGGGTGGTGGGAGGCGGTCAGGCGGGGGCCGCTCTCCGAGAAGAGAAGGGGAGGAGCACATGGGCTCCTGCTCCACCAGCTCCCAATAACACTAAGGCCACGGACACTGTCCAGCTTTATCCCGACACCCATAAACGGCCGGATGGATTCTGGGAATTATCCTCATAGAAGATTACCTCATCCCGGGAGAGGGGGGACACCTGGTCATGTACAGCCTCATCTTCCCCAGTCTTCACACAACTACAGACACAAATCCATCCATTCATCCATTCATCCATCATCCATCCATCCATCCATCCATCCATCTATCATCCATCCATCCTTCATCCATCCATCCATCATCCATCCATCATCCATCCATCCATCATCCATCCATCCATCCATCCATCCTTCATCCATCATCCATCCATCCATCCATCCGTCCATCCATCCATCCATCATCCATCCATCCATCCATCCATCCATCCATCCATTCATCCATCCATCATCCATCATCCATCCATCCATCATCCATCCATCCATCCATCCATCATCCATCCATCCATCATCCATCCATCCATCCATCCATCCATCATCCATCCATCCATCCATCCATCCATCCATCCATCCATCTGTCCATCCATCCATCCATCATCCATCCATCCATCATCCATCCATCCATCCATTCATCCATCCATCATCCATCATCCATCCATCCATCATCCATCCATCCATCCATAATCCATCCATCCATCCATCCATCCATCATCCATCCATCCATCCATCATCCATCCATCCATCCATCCATCATCCATCCATCCATCCATCCATCCATCATGCATCCATCCATCATCCATCCATCCATCCATCCATCCATCATCCACCCATCATCCATCCATCCATCATCCATCCATCCATCCATCATCCATCCATCCATCCATCCATCATGCATCCATCCATCCATCCATCATCCATCCATCCATCCATCCATCCATCATCCACCCATCATCCATCCATCCATCATCCATCCATCCATCATCCATCCATCCATCCATCCATCCATCCATCCATCCATCCATTATCTGAACCACTTCTCCTGGATCGCGGGATGCTGCAGCCTATCCCAGCAGTCATTGAGCGGCAGGTGGGGAGACACCCTGGACAGGCTGCCAGGCCATCACAGGGTCCACACACACACACACACACACACACACACACACACACACACACACACACACACACACACACACACACACACACACACAAACACACACACCTAGAGGCAATGTAGTACGGCCGATTCTCCTGACCTCATTCGTCCGTCGCAGCGACGAGGACCATCGAGTCATCCTGTGATGGATGAGCGATGATTAAAGTGAGGAAGAGTTGCGCGTCATCAACCCCACCCTCTCGTCCGACACCACCTGCTACCCGTGGCAAGACTAAGCGAGACAACTGGCAACGGAGATGCAGATTTTTGCTCAGGGTTTCTTCCCGAAGCCTTTCCCGGTACACGAGTATACACCCGCAAGGCAGCGCAGGTTTAAATCCGGGTTCTCCTTCTGCAGAGGAGCTGCCTGACAGGGCCGGCGACCTTCCTCTACCCCCCCCCCTCCTCCCCCACAGTGTGTGGGAGGAAACCGGAGCCCCCGGAGGAAACCCACGCAGACACGGGGAGAACATGCAAGCTCCACACAGAGGACGACCCGGGACGACCCCCAAGGCTGGACTACCCCGGGGCTCGAACCCAGGACCTTCTTGCTGTGAGGTCACAGTGCTGACCACTGTGCTGCTGCTGCTGCTGCTGAGACAGGAGTCAGGAGCACTCTATCTGTCACACCTACATCACCTCCCACAGCAGTGCAACACAATGACTAACACACACACCCAAAACTACAAGAACACACACACCCACACTAACACACATACCCACACTAACACACACACCCACACTAACACACATACCCACACTAACACACATACCCACACTAACACACATACCCAAACTAACACACACACCCACACTAACACACACACCCACACTAACACACATACCCACACTAACACACATACCCACACTAACACACATACTCACACTAACACACATACCCACACTAACACACATACCCACACTAACACACACATACCCACACTAACACACACATACCCACACTAACACACATACCCACACTAACACACACACCCACACTAACACACATACTCACACTAACACACATACCCACACTAACACACACACCCACACTAACACACATATCCACACTAACACACATATCCACACTAACACACATACCAAAACTAACACACATATCCACACTAACACACATATCCACACTAACACACATACCAAAACTAACACACATATCCACACTAACACACATATCCACACTAACACACATACCCACACTAACACACATACCCACACTAACACACACACCCACACTAACACACACACCCACACTAACACACATACCCACACTAACACACATACCCACACTAACACACATACCCACACTAACACACACACCCACACTAACACACATACCCACACTAACACACATACCCACACTAACACACATACCCACACTAACACACATACCTACACTAACACACATACCCACACTAACACACATACCCACACTAACACATATACCTACACTAACACACATACCAAAACTAACACACATATCCACACTAACACACATACCAAAACTAACACACATATCCACACTAACACACATACCCACACTAACACACTTATCAAAACTAACACACATCCGCTGGATCGGCTGGGAGAGCCTGGTCGGATACAGAGTCTGGTCTGATATAGAGTCTGGCCTGGTATAGAGTCTGGTCTGATATAGAGCCTGGTCTGATATAGAGCCTGGTCAGATATAGAGTCTGGTCGGATATAGAGTCTGGTCTGATATAGAGTCTGGCCTGGTATAGAGTCTGGTCTGATATAGAGCCTGGTTGGATATAGAGCCTGGTCTGATATAGAGTCTGGTCAGATATAGAGCCTGGTCGGATATAGAGCCTGGTCTGATATAGAGTCTGGTCTGATATAGAGTCTGGTCTGATATAGAGCCTGGTCTGATATAGAGCCTGGTCTGATATAGAGCCTGGTCTGATATAGAGCCTGGTCTGATATAGAGCATGGTCGGATATAGAGCCTGGTCTGATATAGAGCCTGGTCGGATATAGAGCCTGGTCTGATATAGAGTCCGGTCTGATATAGAGTCCGGTCTGATATAGAGTCTGGTCTGATATAGAGCCTGGTCTGATATAGAGTCTGGTCTGATATAGAGTCCGGTCTGATATAGAGCCTGGTCTGATATAGAGCCTAGTCTGATATAGAGCCTGGTTGGATATAGAGCCTGGTCTGACATAGAGCCTAGTCTGATATAGAGCCTGGTCTGATATAGAGCCTGGTCTGATATAGAGCCTGGTCTGATAAGAGCCTGGTCAGATATAGAGCCTGGTCTGATATAGAGCCTAGTCTGATATAGAGCCTGGTCGGATATAGAGCCTGGTCTGATATAGAGCCTGGTCTCATATAGAGCCTGGTCGGATATAGAGCCTGGTCTGATATAGAGCCTGGTCTGATATAGAGCCTGGTCTCATATAGAGCCTGGTCTGATATAGAGCCTGGTCGGATATAGAGCCTGGTCGGATATAGAGCCTGGTCGGATATAGAGCCTGGTCTGATATAGAGCCTGGTCTAATATAGAGCCTGGTCTCATATAGAGCCTGGTCGGATATAGAGCCTGGTCGGATATAGAGCCTGGTCGGATATAGAGCCTGGTCTAATATAGAGCCTGGTCTGATATAGAGCCTGGTCTGATATAGAGTCTGGTCTGATACAGAGTCTGGTCGGATATAGAGCCTGGTCTGATATATACCATGTCCAGTTGCACTCGATTCAAGTCCTTTGGATAACCATGACCTGGACGAATGAGAACATTCACAGACAAGATCCAGATCCAGCTCTCCCCGGCATCAAACGAAGACACACATAGACGCAGACGTGGACAAAGACGCTGCATGGACGGTGCTGGCTGAGGCCGCCGCTAACGTGAATTCGCGCCGCCATGAGTGATTATCTCATTAGCAGTCTGTGGAAGCTGGTCAGTGAGCTTTGTCTGTTACTGTGTGCTGATGCAGGTTCATGTTCTTTAGTTTACATCGTACTCCTGACTGTTCCCCTCGAGAGGTAGAAACAACGCACAGCCAGACATAGATGCGTCGCACACACACCTGCAGGGCAGCACTCAACACAATGGCCTTTCAAACACTTCCACTTGCAGCATGCAAGTCCCATATGAGACGACGACTACTATGAGTAATGGGTAATACTATGAGTACATATGAGTACTACTACTAATGAGACTGGTTGGTTATCTGAGTCAGACATTCAACCTAACGTCCCTCATCTGTGTAGCTGCCTGTGTCATCACTCAGCTTCTTTGTTGTACCGTTTTTCCTTTACTGCATCCTCTATTTAGTCTACACGGCGTCCAACTGCGCTGATCTGATGCACAGATGAAAGACTGAATCTAACATTTCAGAGCATCTTATTTCACTCAAATTTCGATTTTGAGGAAAAAACGGAAAACTACTGGAAAAGCCCTCCCGGCAGTGCCGCCAGCCTCCGAGCTGATGACATCATCACATCTTCATTAACACCTCCATCTTGAATATCCATCCATCCATCCATTATCTGAACCGCTTATCCTGCTCTCAGGGTGGCGGGGATGCTGCAACCTATCCCAGCAGCCACTGGGCGGTGGGTGAAGGTGGGTGAAGGTGAAGGGTGGTGGGTGAAGGTGAGGGGTGGTGGGTGAAGGTAAGGGTTGGTGGGTGAAGGTGAAGGTGAAGGTGAGGGGTGGTGGGTGAAGGTGGGTGAAGGTGAGGGGTGGTGGGCGAAGATGGGTGAAGGTGAGGGGTGGTGGGTGAAGGTAGGTGAAGGTGAGGGGCGGTGGGTGAAGGTAGGTGAAGGTGAGGGGCGGTGGGTGAAGGTGGATGAAGGTGAGGGGCGGTGGGTGAAGGTGGATGAAGGTGAGGGGCGGTGGGTGAAGGTAGGTGAAGGTGAGGGGCGGTGGGTGAAGGTGGGTGAAGGTGAGGGGTGGTGGGTGAAGGTGGGTGAAGGTGGGTGAAGGTGGGTGAAGGTGGGTGAACCATACAGAAACAGATGAAACACAGAGTGCTCAGAGGAAGTCATGTATGAAGTCATCTTTTCTTCTTTTAGCAGAACTGCCCCCCCCCTCCACCCAGCTAGACGACTGGCCCCGCAGGGCCTCCATCTGCATGGGTTCGGTGGGCGGCTGGGCGTTTTCTGATCGGGTCCATCTGTTCGGTGGAAACGGCACCTGACAACCTGGCTGGTTCCGTGCGAGGTGGAGTCCCGCACTCCGAGGCCAGGAAGTGAGAAGGGAAGAAAGAACACGTGTTTCCCTGCGTGGTGTGCGGGACGTGTGCGCGTGCGTCACGGCTGTGTGACTGACGCGGAGAAGATGAAGGGCGCTGCGGTTCAACAGGGGGCGCCACACGCGTGGCTGCCGACAACACGCGTGGCTGCGGACGAGGATCCCAGGCTGCTCTGAGGGGAGGACCTGCAAGTGGCGGCGGGGAAGAACGAGTGAAGTGAAGCGCGTCACTGTAAAGTAGCTGGGGTGGACTACCGTCCCGGTCCAGCAGGTCCGGCTCACCATCAGTAGGTATGTGGCCTCGGCATTACACGTTATAGACCATCAGTAGGTATGTGGCCTCGGCATTACACGTCATAGACCATCAGTAGGTATGTGGCCTCGGCATTACACGTTATAGACCATCAGTATGTATGTAGCCTCGGTTTTACACGTTATAGACCATCAGTATGTATGTAGCCTCGGCATTACACGTTATAGACCATCAGTAGGTATGTGGCCTCGGCATTACACGTCATAGACCATCAGTAGGTATGTGGCCTCGGCATTACACGTTATAGACCATCAGTATGTATGTAGCCTCGGTTTTACACGTTATAGACCATCAGTAGGTATGTAGCCTCGGCATTACACGTTATAGACCATCAGTAGGTATGTAGCCTCGGCATTACACGTTATAGACCATCAGTAGGTATGTAGCCTCGGCATTACACGTTATAAACCATCAGTAGGTATGTAGCCTCAGCATTACACGTTATAGACCATCAGTAGGTATGTAGCCTCGGCATTACACGTTATAGACCATCAGTAGGTATGTGGCCTCGGCATTACACGTTATAGACCCTCAGTAGGTATGTGGCCTCGGCATTACATGTTATAGACCCTCAGTAGGTATGTAGCCTCGGCATTACACGTTATAGACCGTCAGTAGGTATGTAGACTCGGCATTACACGTTATAGACCGTCAGTAGGTATGTGGACTCGGCATTACACGTTATAGACCATCAGTAGGTATGTAGCCTCGGCATTACACGTTATAGACCGTCAGTAGGTATGTAGACTCGGCATTACACGTTATAGACCGTCAGTAGGTATGTAGACTCGGCATTACACCTTATAGACCATCAGTAGGTATGTGGCCTCGGCATTACACGTTATAGACCATCAGTAGGTATGTGGCCTCAGCATTACACGTTATAGACCGTCAGTAGGTATGTGGCCTCGGCATTACACGTTATAGACCATCAGTAGGTATGTGGCCTCGGCATTACACGTCATAGACCGTCAGTAGGTATGTGGCCTCGGCATTACACGTTATAGACCATCAGTAGGTATGTGGCCTCGGCATTACGCGTCATAGACCATCAGTAGGTATGTGGCCTCGGCATTACACGTTATAGACCATCAGTAGGTATGTGGCCTCGGCATTACACGTTATAGACCATCAGTAGGTATATGGCCTCGGCATTACACGTTATAGACCATCAGTAGGTATGTGGCCTCGGCATTACACGTTATAGACCATCAGTAGGTATGTGGCCTCGGCATTACACGTTATAAACAATCAGTAGGTATGTAGCCTCGGCATTACACGTTATAGACCATCAGTAGGTATGTGGCCTCGGCATTACACGTTATAGACCATCAGTAGGTATGTGGCCTCGGCATTACACGTTACAGACCATCAGTAGGTATGTGGCCTCGGCATTACACGTTATAGACCATCAGTAGGTATGTGGCCTCGGCATTAGACGTTATAGACCATCAGTAGGTATGTAGCCTCGGCATTACACGTTATAGACCATCAGTAGGTATGTAGCCTCGACATTACACGTTATAGACCATCACTATGTATGTAGCCTCGGCATTACACGTTATAGACCATCAGTAGGTATGTGGACTCGGCATTACACGTTATAGACCATCAGTAGGTATGTGGCCTCGGCATTACACGTTATAGACCATCAGTAGGTATGTAGACTCGGCATTACACGTTACAGACCATCAGTAGGTATGTGGCCTCAGCATTACACGTTATAGACCATCAGTAGGTATGTGGCCTCGGCATTAGACGTTATAGACCATCAGTAGGTATGTGGACTCGGCATTACACGTTATAGACCATCAGTAGGTATGTAGCCTCGGCATTACACGTTATAAACCATCAGTAGGTATGTAGCCTCAGCATTACACGTTATAGACCATCAGTAGGTATGTAGCCTCGGCATTACACGTTATAGACCATCAGTAGGTATGTGGCCTCGGCATTACACGTTATAGACCATCAGTAGGTATGTAGCCTCGGCATTAGACGTTATAGACCATCAGTAGGTATGTAGCCTCAGCATTACACGTTATAAACCATCAGTAGGTATGTAGCCTCGGCATTACACGTTATAGACCATCAGTAGGTATGTGGCCTCGGCATTACACGTTATAGACCGTCAGTAGGTATGTGGACTCGGCATTACACGTTATAGACCCTCAGTAGGTATGTAGCCTCGGCATTACACGTTATAGACCATCAGTATGTATGTAGCCTCGGCATTACACGTTATAGACCATCAGTAGGTATGTAGCCTCGGCATTACACGTTATAAACCATCAGTAGGTATGTGGCCTCGGCATTACACGTTATAGACCATCAGTAGATATGTAGCCTCGGCATTACACGTTATAGACCATCAGTAGGTATGTAGCCTCGGCATTACACGTTATAGACCCTCAGTAGGTATGTAGCCTCAGCATTACACGTTATAGACCATCAGTAGGTATGTAGCCTCGGCATTACTCGTTATAGACCATCAGTAGGTATGTAGCCTCGGCATTACACGTTATAAACCATCAGTAGGTATGTAGCCTCAGCATTACACGTTATAGACCATCAGTAGATATGTAGCCTCGGCATTACACGTTATAGACCATCAGTAGGTATGTAGCCTCGGCATTACACGTTATAGACCGTCAGTAGGTATGTAGACTCGGCATTACACCTTATAGACCATCAGTATGTATGTAGCCTCGGCATTACACGTCACAGCTATGGGGCTCATTTCCCATCCGCGCCCACGTGACATGAAACGAAACGCCACTTCCGCCAGCAGCGCAACACAAACACAAAAACACACACACATAATGTTGTGATGAAGGTGTCATTGATGTGACACCTTCATCACAACCGGACTCCCCCCAACTGAACTGCGGTGTGAACCACTCACTCCAAGGAAACTGCCAGACGGATGGAGGGGGGGGGGTATCTACCCACTCAGCTACGGTGATGAGAGACGACAACGACTACATAGAGTCATGCGTGGGTCTCACACAGGAACATTCAAAAAGGGGTTTAAAGCACACACACACACACACACACACACACACACACACACACACACACACACACACACACACACACACACACACACACACACACACACACACACACACACACACACGTGTGGCGGCCAGAAACATGAATTATTCCGCCTGTTCACCCAGCAGGGACATGTGTACTCTTGTGTGTCGCTGAACAATCTTCTGCACACCACAAGTGTCCTGACGGAATAACACAATGAACTGGCCACCAGCTGCACACACACACACACACACACACACACACACACACACACACACACACACACACACACACACACACACACACACGCACACTCAAGCCCCTGTGTTGTAATTACACATAAATCATGACAATAGACAAATAACCCCATAATCCATTGCACCGTTGGCGAACACGTGTTTTTGAGTTTTTGAATGTCGCACCTCTCCCTTCCCCATTGGACGTTGTGCACGTGATGTGCGTGACGAGGCAGAACATGGCGCGTTCTTCCTCGTGTAGCTTTACTGACAGCCGGTGATGCTTATGGCATGGACCAGGCTTGTACTGTCTCATACAGAATTTACTTGACTCACTGGATTATATATATATACATACATACATATACATACATACATATATACATATATACATACACACATACATACATACATACACACACACACATACATACATACATACATACATACATACATACATACATACATACATACATACATACATACATACACACACACATATATATACATATACATACATACATGCATGCATACATACATACATACATACATACATACATACATACACACACACACATATATATATACATACATACATACACATACATATACATACACACATATACACACATATACACACATATATATACATACATACATACACACATACATACATGTATGTGTGTATGTATGTATGTATGTATAATGTATAGTTTCGCAGTAAAGCGTTGTGCAGGAACTTGCTTCCAGCCTCTTCTCTTTAGAAGAAACAGGCTGGTGGTGTAAAAGCTTTGCCACAAGGTGGCGACAAACCACGTTGGGAGGTTATAATCAAACGTGTGGTGTTGTGTGAGCTGATAAAGACGCGTCCCCAACACGCCGTGCCGGGTAAGGTGTGCAGGATCAGGCTGCATGTTTTCTTTGCTTCCAGAGGTAAAGAAAACACCGATGGTTTGATACCGGCCACCTGAGCTGTCACTCGGCTGTGGCTCGTCTATCACTTACCAGAATCCATCTGGCCCGTCCAATATTACAGAAGCCCTTCGGCTAACCTTGCTGGCGGAATAACATAAAGGCTACTGTGACTGACATCCATTCACATTGTTTAAGTTCTTTCACACCTGCAGGAAACTCTCATCTGCTGCTCTTCCTTGCAAGCTACCACTCACCCGGTCAGCCCCGAGTCCGTGTTTCAGTCATCCAGCCTGCCACTGGCCAAACCGCTGTTTATCCAAACCACATCCATCCATCTCCCAGCCTCCCCGTCTCCATCCTCCGGAGCAACTCACTCAGATGCCCACTAGTGGACCAGCAAATCAGTCTGCAGGTCAGTCAGTGTTACAGGTCTGACACGTGACCACAGCCCCTTGGTCAGCAGGCAGCGGACGGGACAGTCTCAACGATATATATATATATATAAAGCATAGCGAGCTCCATCTGCAGCCTCCCTGCAGCGCAGTGGACAGGCCAGTCCATGTAAAGAGCATGTAAAGTCCATGTAAAGAGCATGTAAAGCCATGTAAAGTCCATGTGAAGTCCATGTAAAGCCCATGCAAAGAGCATGTAAAGTCCATGTAAAGTCCATGTAAAGTCCATGTAAAGATGATGTAAAGAGCATGTAAAGTCCATGTAAAGAGCATGTAAAGTCCATGTAAAGTCCATGCAAAGAGCATGTAAAGAGCATGTAAAGTCCATGTAAAGAGCATGTAAAGTCCATGTAAAGTCCATGTAAAGAGCATGTAACGAGCATGTAAAGTCAATGTAAAGTCCATGTAAAGAACATGTAAAGAGCATGTAAGGAGCATGAAAAGAGCATGTAAAGAGCATGTAAAGAGCATGTAAAGAGCGTGTAAAGAGCATGTAAAGAACATGTAAAGTCCATGTAAAGAGCATGTAAAGAGCATGTAAAGTCCATGTAAAGAGCATGTAAAGAGCGTGTGAAGAGCATGTTAAGTCCATGTAAAGTCCATGTAAAGAGCATGTAAAGTCAATGTAAAGTCCATGTAAAGAGCATGTAAAGAACATGTAAAGTCAATGTAAAGAGCATGTAAAGTCCATGTAAAGAGCATGAAAAGAGCATGTAAAGAGCATGTAAAGAGCATGTAAAGAGCATGTAAAGTCAATGTAAAGTCCATGTAAAGAGCATGTAATGAGCATGTAAAGTCCATGTAAAGAGCATGTAATGTCAATGTAAAATCCATGTAAAGAGCATGTAAAGTCCATGTAAAGTTCATGTAAAGAGCATGTAACGAGCATGTAAAGTCAATGTAAAGTCCATGTAAAGAGCATGTAAAGAGCATGTAAAGTCCATGCAAAGAGCATGTAAAGTCCATGTAAAGAGCATGTAAAGAACATGTAAAGTCCATGTAAAGTCCATGTAAAGAGCATGTAAAGTCCATGTTAAGTCCATGTAAAGTCCATGTAAAGAGCATGTAAAGAACATGTAAAGTCCATGTAAAGAGCATGTAAAGAGCATGTGAAGAGCATGTAAAGTCCATGTAAAGTCCATGTAAAGAGCATGTAAAGTCAATGTAAAGTCCATGTAAAGAGTATGTAAAGAACATGTAAAGTCAATGTAAGGAGAATGTAAAGTCCATGTAAAGAGCATGAAAAGAGCATGTAAAGAGCATGTAAAGAGCATGTAAAGTCCATGTAAAGAGCATGTAAAGAGCATGTAAAGTCAATGTAAAGTCCATGTAAAGAGCATGTAAAGAGCATGTAAAGAACATGTAAAGTCAATGTAAAGAGCATGTAAAGTCCATGTAAAGAGCATGAAAAGAGCATGTAAAGAGCATGTAAAGAGCATGTAAAGTCCATGTAAAGAGCATGTAAAGAGCATGTAAAGAGCATGTAAAGTCAATGTAAAGTCCATGTAAAGAGCATGTAAAGAGCATGTAAAGAGCATGTAAAGAGCATGTAAAGTCAATGTAAAGTCCATGTAAAGTCCATGTAAAGAGCATGTTTAGGCTTCACACACCAGTCTGACACCAGTTTCACAGGGAAATGCTACAGAATTAGGAAATGAAATGAGAAAATTACGTCATCATTTCATTTGAGTCTATGCTTAATGGCCCATAAGAAAGTTTACCATGGCAACTGTACCGTAATAGCACCGCGGTACGTGAGCTGTTTCCACGCGTCTTGTTGTTGTTGACTGAAATATCGGTAAATAAAATGAAATCAATCAAGCTGCATTTCTGTCACGCTTGTCTAGCTGCACTCAAAGCGCTTTACAGTTAATTCATTCACACACGTGGCAATGTATTTGTTTGTGGTTGGTACGCGAATACGTCTGAAAATATTGGTAAATTAAATGAAATATTGAGATAAGCAGGAAAACTAGAGCTCAGCAGGAAAACTAGAGCTCAGCGGGAAAACTAGAGCTCAGCAGCAAAACTAGAGCTCAGCAGCAAAACGTGTAGGATTAGAATTAGATCAACGCATCCGATGAGAAACGTGTTTCCCACCGTTTTATCAACATCCTTAACACGTCACACATGTCCAGACTCCCTTCACGCAAACCCACACGCCTGACGACAAACAAGCTGATGTTTGTCGTTGTAGTAACGCTGTAATAACGCTGTAATAAGAGTTCCAGAGCGAGAAAAACACACAAATGACACACAGCTAACCTGACTGTGTCATGCCTTCACATTCATATAGCGGCACACAACATGACAACTATTCTAGCAGATAAAAACACACAACATGACAACTACTCCAGTAGATAAAAACACACAACATGACAACCACTCCAGTAGATAAAAACACACAACATGACAACTATTCTAGTAGATAAAACACACAACATGACAACTATTCTAGTAGATAAACACACACAACATGACAACTACTCCAGTAGATAAAACACACACAACATGACAACTATTCTAGTAGATAAAAACACACAACATGACAACTACTCTAGTAGATAAAACACACAACATGACAACTATTCTAGTAGATAAACACACAACATGACAACTATTCTAGTAGATAAAAACACACAACATGACAACTATTCTAGTAGATAAAACACACACAACATGACAACTATTCTAGTAGATAAAAACACACAACATGACAACTATTCTAGTAGATAAAACACACACAACATGACAACTATTCTAGTAGATAAAAACACACAAAATGACAACTACTCTAGTAGATAAAAACACACAACATGACAACTACTCCAGTAGATAAAACACACAACATGACAACTACTCCAGTAGATAAAAACACACAACATGACAACTACTCTAGAATTTAAACACACATATGACAACTACTGCAGTAGATAAGAACCAGTAGGACGCGTGGCGGCGCGTGTCGGGAAGCGTGCCGTACCAGCCGCCGTGGCCAGGCGACAGAAAGGCCAGAGAGCGGGTTTCTCTTACCGTGTCAGATTTAAAGCACGGCGCGTCTGTCAGCGGTGGAAGCGCGCGCTCCCTCTCCCGCACGCGCGCCGACCGACCCCTCAGCGCAGGCTGGTGTCGGGCGGGAACGCGTGACGTCAACACGACACCTTGGTTTCCACCCCCCACCCCCACAAAACACATCACTTTCCGTCAAGAGGGGCGGGAAACACACCCGGGTTTCATGACTGCCGCCACAGACACCACCCCCCGCCTCCGCCGCCACAGACACACCCCCCGCCCCCGCCCTGCCGTCAGACACCCCCACCCCCGCCCTGCCACAGACACACCCCCCGCCCCCGCCCTGCCGTCAGACACCCCCCCCAACTACCCCCTCTCTCTTGTTCATCCCCGTTTTCATCATCTTCTTATTCTCTTCCTGTCCGTCTATTTTAGCTCTCACTACGCCTCTGACACCCAGCTGATTTCCATAAAGCTTTATTATTATTATTATCATCATCATCATCATCATCATCATTAGTTTCCAGCTTTTCCTGGGCGCGTGGAAACCCCGTTTACAGCCCTCTGGATTTCTTTACTTTGATGGATCTGGAAGTTGGGTTTTAAAATTTGGTTCAAAAAGACCGCCCCCCCCCCTTACTAGCCTAGAGATCGTTGGTTCGAATCCCCGTGGTGCCTCCGGCTTGGTCGGGCGTCTCTACAGACACAATTGGCCGTGTCTGCGGGTGGAAAGCCGGGTGTGGGTGTGTGTCTGGTCGCTGCACTAGCGCCTCCTCTGGTCGGTCGGGGTGCCTGTTGGGTGGGGGGGGGGCTAGGGGGAATGGCGTGATCCTCCACGCGCTACGTACCCCTGGTGAAACTCCTCGCTGTCAGGTGAAAAGAAGCGGCTGGTGACTCCACATGTATGGGAGGAGGTACGTGGTGGTCTGCAGCCCTCCCCGGATCAGCAGGGGGGGGGGGGGAGCAGCGACCGGGACGGCTCGGAAGACTGGGGAGAAAGAGGGGGGGGGTCCAAAAAAGAATCCCCCATTGAAATGTGTGCGAGTGCCACTTTATAAAACTTTATTAGAGAAGCTTGTGGGTGCACCGGCATGGGTCAGTTCTCCAGAATCACATTTTGAGCCGTTTTGACTGCCGGAACTACAGTCATATCACTCCGCAGCACACAGCCGCACCGGCTGATAGAGCGGAACCAGGAAGTGCCAGCAGGGTCCGTTAGAAGCCTGCTGCGTCTCTGCCCGCATGTCACACTTCTGTCTGGGGGGTTTCCACTCGCACCCTGCTGGTGTCAGACCTGGTGTACGCTGCACTACTGAGACCAGCGATTTTGTACTGGGGGGGGGGCTACTAGGGCCCAGAAAAGAGGGGGGGTCTCGGGAAGCCTGGAATTAAACGTTTTGGTTTGCAAATGTTTTATTTCTAAGTAATTAGTGTCATAACTTCGGTTAAAACTGGCTCAATACATCATTTGAGGGATTTAAAGAAAACAGTGGAGGCTCTCTGAGGCCCCTCCCACCCCTCTCTGAGGCCCCTCCCACCCCTCTCTGAGGCCCCTCTCAGCCCTCTCTGAGGCCCCTCCCACCCCTCGCTGAGGCCCCTCCCACCCCTCTCTGAGGCCTCTCTCAGCCCTTACAAAAGGTGCAAAACGGTTTACTCCGCCCTTCACGAGCGTCTCTCAATGCAGCTCATCTAGTCCTGTCGCGAGTGACTGCTAACAAGCGCAGAGTCGTGTCTTTCCCAAAGAGCAAAATCTGGGTTCCAGAAGAGAAAAGAAAAGGGAGAGCAGGCAAAAGGAGGGAAAACAACTGCTGAGTAATTTCTTCCAAAAGAAAGGTGAGCTAGGAGCTTTTAAAAGAAAGGTGGCTAGCTAACTAGCTAAAGAGGAAAGCTATGATAGCTAACTAGCTAGCTAAAGAGGAACGCTATGATAGCTAACTAGCTAAAGAGGAACGCTATGATAGCTAACTAGCTAAAGAGGAACGCTATGATCGCTAACTAGCTAAAGAGGAAAGCTATGATAGCTAACTAGCTAAAGAGGAAAGCTATGATAGCTAACTAGCTAAAGAGGAACGCTATGATAGCCAAGTAGCTAAAGAGGAACGCTGTGATAGCTAACTAACTAAAGAGGAAAGCTATGATAGCC
>NC_079226.1:41773693-41793693 GCF_029633865.1 Lampris incognitus
TGTCTCTGACAGTCACACAAAAGAAGTAAGTCTATTGCTTATCGAGCCAGATCAGGTCTACTTCATGGCCTACAGCGGTCTGGGTAAGGTCTACTTCATGGCCTACAGCGGTCTGGGTAAGTGGTTCAGGTTGGGCAGCACAGTGGCCGCCCACCATTTTGCAGCGCCGGGAGTGTGTGTCGCTCTGATTAGCAGGTGAGGCGGCTGCGTTCCAGTTGGTAGACAGAGCCCATCCTCGTTACTCCGGTCCAGATTTAACTCCAGCGTGTTCCCCCCCCCCCCCCCCCCCCCCCCGTGCATCATCGTCTTCTTTGACATGAAGACGCGTGAATGCCTCGGGTTTGGAGGTATCGGAGCTCGGGGCTTTAACCGTCAAGGTTGTGAAATCCTCGCATTGACATGTAACAGCTCCCGCCCGCAGCAACTTTATGGCGGCAGTTTTGTGTCTCTTCCCTCAAGCCTCCTACAGACTGCGTGACGCGGGCCGTCTCGGACGAAAGACGACTAAACGTGGCGGTATCTTTGGTCGTGGCTCCAAAACGGCGGGTCCTGCGTCGCACTGTGAGACGGGTCCCAAGACGGCCGATATCACGGTCTTGCGACTGAAGACAACCCGGGACAAAAGTCCGACAGCGCCAGAAATTTAGGATGACCATCTCCCAATGTGAATGCTGCTACGACCTACGTCTACTAACCAACCCATAGACGTGCAGCAAGAAATGACGCACCGATCGACGCCACGCTGGAGCTTTGGTGGCGCTAAACACAAACGAACTTCCTGTTAGCATCTGGGACCCAGATGCCATGGAGTCAACACAACGAGCAGCGAAATGAGCTGCGGCGACTACCGAAAGGACTCGAGTCCCGCTCGGCGTCGTCGTGTTGCTCTACCGGCGGCGTGCGTGCCGCTGATACGCTGACGACATGTTCGTGGACTTGCGTCGTAGTCTGCGCTTCAGCAGTGTCGTCATCGCACAACATCATGCGTACATCACACTTGACGTCGTACCCAAGTTTATTAGGCCCACGTCGCACAGTGTGGTTTGCAATAAACGTATAGGATTGCTAAGATCGCACAGTCTGTAGGAGGCGCTAAGCAAGGGCTTAAATTCAACTTTGGAGGCAAAGCAATTGATTTCTTGTGCTTTTGGTTCACACGTACAATTTGCAGATGGGTCATAAAAATGCTTAACAATGCTCACGACAACACTCGGTTATATCACAGTGCTTTCTTTCAACAAACAAAACAAAAAACAGCCATGGATAAATCTGCAACCTCTGCAGCCCCATCCAGTGGGACTAGAGCGCCGGTCACGCCAGGGCGGGCAAGCCAGTACTAGACCAGAACCCAGGGAACCCCATCCAGAGACAAGAGATAGTGTTACTGACCCCATGAGAACCATCTGCTCATGAGGTCTTCTCTTGGTTGCGTCTCGTCGTCTTGTATTTGTCGACAGCCTGCTGGTCAAGCTGATTCGTTCTCGGCCGACGTCCCCGCCCGCACAGCTGCAGCCTTTTTGTATCCCACCTAGCACAGCTTTAGCTTCAGAAGTGAAGTGGTCCGAGTGGGAAAAGTCTAAGGGATCCCAACCCATTTCCTAACAGTTTCACAGCAACAAGTTCCAGTAATTCTAAAATGCGTAAGCCAGCATCGAAATAGAAGGTTGTTCGAAGGAAATCATTTGTAGTATCCACAATTCAAAACGCTTCCTGACTAAACAGCATGTAAAATTAGCAGGCAACACGTAAAATTCAAGCCGATAAATTTGATTATTGCTCAGCAACAACATTTTGTTTCATGGCATAAAACCAGGTCTTATGGGACCAGAAAGACACAGTATTTTAAAGGATCTGGACAGAGCCCATCCCATAGACTTCCAGTGGTTACTCCTGTGTTTGGACAAAGAGAAATCATTCTGTTCCAGCACGTAGTTACCTTAAACACAGAGATCAGTTCATTGACCTTTAAGTTCATTTCATCATTATTCCAGATGTTGCTACCATGGATACTTCCAGTATTTTCTTCAGCAGTCCAAAGATTTGTATGAGTCTTCAGATTATTACAGTAATTATACACAGCCATACTCATACCAGACAGTCTGGGGGTCATTGTTGGGGTCAGGGGAAGCTGGCGTGCTCTTCGGGCGCTCGGTGGAACCACACCTCGCTCTTTCTCCCCCCCCACTCTCGCCTTCTTTCTTCAAATGGGAGGAGTCAGTGGACCTCCCCTCCCTTAACTCCTCACCCTGCTGGGCAGTTTCATCTAATCGCAGTGCTGGTACTGCTCTGACAGGTGTTACCAAGGCAACTTCTCCACGATGATGATAGGAGGAAGAGGAAGAAGAGGGGCCATTTCGAGAAATGGTTGTCCTTCCTCTCTCTTGGTCTCGTTCCCTCTCCCTCTCTGCATGTCGCTCTGTTTGTAAGTTGAGAGAGGAAGAATGCTGAATGGGCGTGTAGCTTGTGTCTCCATGCTGACTGCTTGGACGGCTTTCCGCTAGCCGGGCAGAAAGTGGGCGTTGTCTAGGAGCAGCCCCTCCCCCCTGCCTCCGAATTACCACATCTGATTGGCCAGGGGACCCTTCATTCCCACTGTAACTATCTGGTCCATTGGAGGACAGCAGATCAGCAGAGGCCAAGCTGAAAGCCCTGCTCAGCGACTCGCTGCATCTTTGGGTGTGAGGCTGACCTGAGGCTGGTGATTGGCCAACAGGATGGCGAGGGGAGGGCTTCACACACTGTCCTGGCCTCTGGTTGGGTGGCTGGACAGTAGGCGTCACATAGCTGGTGGGAGTGGCCTGGTCTTGGCCAGTGGTGGTGGTGATGGGAGCAGGACTTCTACTGAAATAGTTGGTCATCAAATCCTCCCTACTTCCTGTAGACACCTAGAAAGACATAATACAAATTATGACATCATGAAAAGGAGAGGAATTCTTGCTGCCACTGTTTTTGTTTCTAGGTGGTAACCTTTCATTCTGACGTGCAAGAAAATTCCCATGACCTCTAAAATGGTGCCCTCAATGTAGGTGTTTCGAGTACATCCGGACCCACTGTTTTTTTGTGTTTGTGGAAAAATGTGACTTTCAGATCCCCTTTGCCAATCACTCTGCCCTTCAAATTTCAACTTTATTTGCAACTTCAAAACCCCACCGCATCTTTCTTGTTTTTTGTTTTTGGCTTTTCCCCCTCTTTTTATTCCCAATTGTACTTGGCCAATTACCCTATTTTCTGGGCTGGCCCTCTGCTGGTCCGAGGAAGGCCGCAGACTACCACATGCCTCCTTCGATACATGTGGAGTCGCCAGCTGCTTCTTTTCACGTGACAGTGAGGAGTTTCGCCAGGGGGACGTAGCGCGTGGGAGGATCACGCTATTCTCCCCCAGTTACCCCTCTCCCCTGAACAGGCGCCCCGACCGGCCACAGGAGGCACTAGAGTGTAGCAACACATACCCACATCCGGCTTCCCACCCGCAGATATGACCAATTGTGTCTGTAGGGACACCCAACCAAGCCAGAGGTAACAGGGGGATTTGAACCAGTGCACCCCATGTTGCTAGGCAACAGAATCGATCGCTGCACTACTTGGACGCCCCCTCCCACAGCATCTTTCTGACAATCAGAGTCTTTTCATACCTCCATTTTTCAAAGGAGTTAAAATGTGAATGGAGTCCCATATGTGGACATTATAATGACAACGTAGTTTTTCAGAGGTCTACAATGAGCTAAATGAAGTATTGAGACAAGATCTCCACGAAGGCCGCCTTGGTGGAGCTGAGCGTTGGTCCTACACCACGGAGTGCTGAACTTGCTGAGTTTTCTGACGAGGTCGTTTATCAGCCTTGAATAAGCCCATGCAGAGCAGGCCGTTTATTGTTCACAGAATTCATGCAACTGTGGGAGTTTTTGTAACCACAAATTATGGTTGTTGCTGGTATTTATTCTACGATAAACGGTATCATATTTTAAATGTTTTGAGAACCAAAATAGAAATGTGTATTAATTAACATATCTTTATCAACGTCATCAATCAATGTATTTATCTGATGAAAAATCATGTTTGTCATAAGAGTGGCAGACCAAAATGTGTTAGGTCTCTTTTTCATGTAAAAATGAGCATCTATGTACTGTTTAAAATGAGAACAACTGTCTGTATAACTGATGACTGATTTATAACTGATGATAGAGACAAAGGCATTTGTTGACCGAGTAGGTGCAACTACAAAGGTTGTGGAGTTTGAACTGAAGCCTTGGATGTGGATATAATGTTGGATGTTGACTCAAATACATTCAAACCTAAAGGTTTGTGTGCTGCTGGGGAGTCTACAAGCTCCTACGACCATGACAAAACCTGCCCACAACTCAGTCTGAAAGGCGACAAGCCATTTTGGGGATGGACTAGTGAAGCTTTTCATTTTCATCCAGCCTACAGTCCCCTCAATGGACCTAATTTATCAAGCAGGACACAAACATGCTCCTTGGCAAATCATCTTGCAAAGATGTTTACACAGGAAATACGGCATTCACGGAAGTTTTCAGGAGTCAGTGAAGTTTGGGAAAATTTTTTTTAATCAAAAACGAACTCCTGAGCAGGGTGTGAACTGTGCATAGACGGAAACATGTCAGTCTGTTAGTGCTATCTAGTTGATCATTTGGGCTGCGATGGGGGTTATTTTACAGAGGTGATTCATTATTGTGGGTATTTTATATGTCAAGTAATAACCCAAGACAGTTTTGCATAGGCTACTTTAAAAAGTACCACTGAATAATTTCAAGGCATGTCTGAATTATCAGAAACTATGTACAGCTCATTCATTTAACAAACGTTTAACATTTGTTCTGGAAAATGAAAGCAATCCCGAAACTGCCAGAGTCCAATTATTAACACTGATCTGTACAAACATCACACACGGAAAGAGGCAAAGCTGTCCTATGCCTGGGGAAGAAGTACTAAGTGACTAGTTCAAACTTTTTTTATTTGCTAGGGATAAATAATGGCTCATCAGTCAGTTCTGTTTACCGGGGCTCTTCTGTGTCACAGGCTGTGTCACACTTTTGAACTAGTTCTTTACCGACACAAAAAAAAAAGCCATCGCCATTTTTGTGCACATCCAGGTTTCGTCAGTACTTGGATTCTTGGCTACCAGCAAGTTCCAAAACAGGACTGAGAGTAAATTTCTTGGTATATAGCAGCTGTCTATATATGAGCTGTGTACTCCGTACTAGGTACAGGGTACGTGTTGTCCCTGCGTCCACCTAAAATCCATTCCAATAGGATGATACAATTTGATCCCATAAACCATGAAACCTTGGAGGACATTATACAACATCTGAAATCCTCCTCCTCCTGCCTTGATATTCTGCCAACAGGCTTTTCCAAAAATGTTTCTAATTGCATGGCCTCAGATCTTCTACAAATTGTCAACACGTCTCTTCTCTCAGGTTTCTTCCCATAGGCCCTGAAAACTGCAGTCATCAACCCACTCTTAAAAAAGAATAATCTAGACACTTCACTAATGAGCAATTATAGGCCCATATCAAACCTCATGTTTCTAAATAAACTAATAATAATACTAATGGATTACATTTATATAGTGCTTTATGTAGACACCCAAAGCGCTTTATATTGAAGAGGTGAACTTTATCTCAACCACCACCAATGTGTAGCACCACCTGGGTGATGCACAGCAGCCATTTTGCGCCAGAAGGCTTACCACACATCAGCTTGAGGTAGAGAGGGAGGAATCATTCAGCGAATTACACGGGAGATTATTAGGTGGCCAGATGGCAAGAGGCAGGTTGGGAATTTTGCCAGGACACTGGGGGACCCCTACCCTTTGCGATAAGTACCATGAGATCTTTAATGACCGCAGTGAGTGTGGATAATTGAAAAAGCTGTTTTCCAGCAGCTGAAAAACTTTTTGGCACTAAACAACAGTTTTGATGTCTTCCAGTCATGATTTTGACCACACCACAGTGCTGAGACTGCTCTTGTTACGGCCTTTAATGACATCTGCTTAAACAGACACAGTGGCATAATCTCAGTCCTGGTATTATTGGATCTCAGTGCTGCTTTTGACATGGTCGACAACAACATATTACTAGACCGATTGGAAAACTGGGTGGGACTTTCTGTCACAGTACTAAATTGGATGAATCCTACTTAAAGGACAGGGGCTGCTTCATGTCTATAGGTAATTACAAATCTGAGTGTACAAAAATGGCCTGTGGAGTTCCCCCAGGCTCCATTCTGGGGCCACTTCCGTTTAAAATATAAATATGCTCCCACTAGTTCAGATTATGGAAAACAACAAAATATGTTACCATAATTATGCAGATGACACACAGATTTACTTAACCATATCACCAAGGGACTATAATCCCATACAAACCCAGATCAAGTGCATTGAACAAATCAATGATTAGATGTCTCTGAATTTTCTTCAATTAAACAAAGATCAAACTGAAGTAATTGTCTTTGGAGCCAAGGAAGAACAATTAAAAGTCAGCACTCAGCTACCATTGGTAATATTAAAAGTCACAAAACAAGTCAGAAATCTTGGTGTTGTTATGGACTCAGACCTGAACTTATATAGCCACATTAAGACAATTACAAAGTCAGCCTTCTATCACCTGAAGAATATATCAAGAATTAAAGGATTTATGCCTCAGCAGGATTTGGAAAAGAAAGAAATGGAAGCAGATGATCCGCTGTGTGGCCCCTAATGGGAGCAGCCGAAAGTAGTAGTAGTAGTAGTAGATGTACTAGATGCCTCAGCAGGATTTGGAAAAACTTCTCCATGCATTTATCTTCAGTCGACTTGACTACTGTAACGGTGTCTTTACAGGTCTCTCTAAAAAACTCAATCAAAGAGCTGCAGCTGATTCAGAACGCTGCTGCTCGAGTCCTTACTAAAACCAAAAAATGTGGATCAGATCACTCCAGTTCTGAGGTCGTTACACTGGCTTCCTGTCCCTCACGAATTGACTTTAAAACTCTGCTTTTAGTTTATAAAGCAGTGATGAATGGTTTAGGGTCAAAATACATTTCTGATCTTCTGCTACACTATGAACCATCCAGACCTCTCAGATCATCTAGAACAGGTCTGCTTTCTGTCCCCAAAGTCAAAGCTAAACATGGAGAGGCACCTTTCAATTTTTATGCACCACATATCTGGAACAAACTCCCAGAAAACTACAAGTTTGCTGCAACTCTCAGTTCTTTTAAATCAAGGCTGAAGACCTTCCTGTTTGCCACTGCAAATGATTAAATAACATTTGAAGCTTTTGATTATTATTACACTGCACTGTAACTTTTACTCTGTTTTTAAATGTCTTTTTATTGCCTTATGTTGCTTTTCTTAATACCATTTGTGTAAGGCACTTTGAATTAACTGCCTTGATGTTGAAATGTGCTATAAAAATAAATGTCTTGCCCTGCCTAATCATGCTAAGTACCATCAACAGGTTTTTCCATAAGTATATCAAATTCACCTGTGCCACAAAGGGGCAACTGCAGTGAGGAAGGTTTTTTTTTTTATCTTGTCCAAGGCTCAGTATTTTTGGTTTTTACCGATTTTCACCGAAAAATACCCAGATTTTTAAACCGATTTTCACCCGGATTTTATGTTTCCACGGATCCAAATGTGTTCCTGTTCATGTGAGGTTATGTAACAGTGTCCTCTTGTGGTGAAATTCGGCATGCTGGATGGCTTTGAAAAATAAAAACCAAAAACGCTGAGCCTTGACCGTGACACCATCTTTGCTAATAGGAAACGTTATCACCCTGTCAATGCACAGGTGCCCTTCTTTGTCTGTATGCAGCCATTTTCTTTTTGTCTAGGTTTTTGGGTCTTTTAACTCAGTATTTCCCCTTGATTTTTTTCAGGCAGGGGTATAGGTCCCCCAAAGCTGCTGTTACCATGGCGAATGATTCATTTGACTCCCCCCCCCCCCCCATTTCCCTTGGCAAGATGATAGGTTGGAGGCCCAATCTGCCAAGACAATGGTAGGGGACACTGAAACCTAACCAATATTGCATTATTTCTTCAGATAGATAAAACCACTGCCAACACTGCTGAATAAAATGCAGACAGTTAATATACTGTCAAACTCTGACTCTGAAAATTTCCTTTTTCTATCTTTTGGACATCATTGTGCTTCTTTAGTAGTTTAGGCTGGTTTTCCCCTTATGTGGTATTTTATGGGCATCACTTAATGGTAACCAGTTGGGTCATGAATGCACTTTCATTTACAAGTGTATTGGATGTTGAATTAATCAACATATTCACATAAATTCAGATGAAATCTTTGCTACCACACCTTTTGTAAATCCAGTGAGTATCTAATTCAGATATGTATGTGAAGGAAAATACACACACATTAAAAAACATTGTAAAACAATGCTAAGCAAGGCACAGTAGGTTAAAAAAATATAGTAAAGGAAACTCCTCTTATCTTTTCATTTAACAACACAGATCCATACGTAGTGACTGTATCTTTCTTTTACGTCTGCACAAAAGTGACACCCCAAAGGAGGTGACTGAATGCTACCGTGCCTATATTTACCAAAGGGGGTGACTGTATGTTGCTCTCTTGCAGAAACTCCTCAAGCGTCACCATCTCACTGCCAGGAGAACCGAGGCGGATCTTCGTCCTTACGCCGCGTTGTGGTTGGGCCCTCTGAGGTGTGTGGTCATATGGAAGGGTGGAGCTACGCGACAGCGAGAGACGTGACTGGCTCAGGCCAACGTCTTCGCTGGGGAGACTGGCCGAACGGCCCTGACGATCTGATGTGTCTAAGGAGAGAGAGGACCGTTAGCATTAATTAGGTTTATTCCTTTGCTAGGTTACTACACCTCCACCTCGTGAAGAACGAGGTGGAATTTTCTTTCCCCCTTTTTCTTCCCAATTGTACCTGGCCAATTACCCCAATCTTCCGAGCCGGTTGCTGCTCCACCCCCTCTGCTGATCCGGGGAGGGCTGCAGACTACCACATGCCTCCTCCCATACATGTGGAGTCGCCAGCTGCTTCTTTTCACCTGACAGTGAGGAGTTTCACCAGGGGGACGTAGCATGTAGGAGGATCATGCTATTCCCCTCAGTTCCCCCTCCTCTACTGAACAGGTGCCCCGACCAACCAGAGGAGGCGCTAGTGCAGCGACCAGGACACACACCCACATCCCGCTTCCCACCCGCAGACACGGCCAATTGTGTCTGTAGGGACGCCCGACCAAGCCGAAGGTAACACGGAGATTCGAACCAGTGATCCTCGTGTTGGTAGGCAACAGAATAGACCGCTACGCCACCCGGATGCCCGAGGTGGAACTTTTAATTCCCCTAATATCTCTTTGAGCAGGGTAGATTTATAAAAGTTTGTGTGTATGTGTGTGTGTGTGTTCTGTACCTCTACAATTAACAGGCGAATTAGAACTGGAGGTGTTGAGGCTCAACTCAGCCGACCCTGGACGATCTCCTGTGTTGCCATGGTGACCGAATATGGAGTCAGAGGAATTGAAGCGAGAGTCTTCATCAAAAACCAGACCTAAAAGCAGATTAAAGAGGTATTCATAAACATATATTCATGAATATTCATATGCTCTTCCTGCTGTATAAGGGGACCAACCATTGCTGAACTGATAACACGCTGAAAAAAAACAGTTCAAAAGCTCTACCTCTGGGCCTTTGGCCTGGTCCTTGTCCAGGCCTGGAACTTGAGTTATGGGCCAGACCCATGTAGGAGGCCTGGTGGTTGGGAGTATAACTGGGAGTCTTGGGAGTTTGACCTGGTAAAAGAAAGACAATAAGAGGGGCTACTGTTTTCAGATCACTAAAAAGTGCAACTATCATCTTTGGGCCAAATACCATCCATACTTCCACTTATCGGACAGCATCTCAAATACGCCATCTTTAAAAAAAACCTGTCCGCTTCATTCATTGTGGGTAGAGCATTTAAAAGGGGTTAGTTTAGCTCAGGCGGCATGGCGCCGCGACGGTTAGCGCGGTCGCCTCATAGCAAGAAGATCCTGGGTTCGAACCCCGCGGTTGTCCGACCTTGGGGGTCATCCCAGGTCGTCCCCTGTGTGGAGTTTGCATGTTCTCCCCGTGTCTGCGTGGGTTTCCTCCGGATGCTCCGGTTTCCTCCCACAGTCCAAAGACATGTAGGTCAGGTGACTCTGCCGTACTAGATTGTCCCTAGATGTGTATGTGTGTGTGTGTGTGAGAGACGCTGTGATGGCTAGGATAGGCTCCAGCATTCCATGACCCTAATTAGGATAAGTGGCTTGGATAATGGATGGATGGATGGATGGATGGATGGCTAGTTTAGCTCAATCGTTCTCAAGCCTTATTACCTTGTCCGTGTCCGTCCTCTCCATTAACATTCTCACTGTTGCTTCCTGGATTGCTGCTGCGGTACAGCCCTCGACCCCGGTCGGTCAAACCTGTGGGCAGATCATAATACGGTCAGGACACGTTGTGAGCTGTGCCTATTTACACATGGTGTTAAAATGCAATCTGTACATCTTACCCAGATAATGAAATGCACATGGGTGTGGGGTGTAAAGGAGGTTAAAAAAAGCAAACATCACAAGACCACATTCAGTCGGCCGACATAAAATGAAATCTGTGCGGCGGCGCGCCAGATTCCTGCCGCTAGCCCCACCCGTGTCGACCGCCAGCCGACATAACGTGAGAGTAAAGGCACTGCGGGTCAGCCCTCTGTTGCCCTACACCTGCCATCTTTGTCTCTGTTGATGACAAAATCCACCCCACAACCTGATGTGACTGTTGGGAAAAGTTAGACCCAACCATGCTGCTGAAAGAATGCAGGCATGGGGAGCGCATTAGAAAAAAAGGGTGAATGAAAATGGGGAAATCGGGGGGGCGTGCGGGTGGCATAGTGGTCTATTCCGTTGCCTAGCAACATGGGGACCGGCGGTTTGAATCCCCAGTTACCTCCGGCTTGGTCGGGCGTCCCTACAGACACAGTTGGCCCTGTCTGCAGGTGGGAAGCCGGATGTGGGTATGTGTCCTGGTCGCTGCACCAGCGCCTCCTCTGGTCGCTGCTAGTGCAGCGACCAGAGGAGGCGCTGGTGCAGCGACCAGAGGGAATATTGGGATCCTCCCATGCACTACGTCCCCCGGGTGAAACTCCTCACTGTCAGGTGAAAAGAAGCGGCTGGCGACTCCACATGTATGGGAGGAGGCATGTGGTAGTCTGCAGCCCTCCCGGATCAGCAGAGGGGGGTGGAGCAGAGACCGGGACGGCTCGGGAGAGTGGGGTAATTGGACGGGTACAACTGGGGAGAAAAAGGGGGGGGGGGGGAATAAATAAATAAATAAACTGGTGTAATCAGATTGTTCATTATCTAGATCCAGATCACATTTTAACACCAGATCTAAACAGGGCCAGGGGGTGATGGTCAGGCACACACCAACAGGGGGCACAGTGCAGGGAGGAGGTTCAGAACAGACACGGCATTGTGTTAGTGCGAGTATGTGTGTATACGGGTGTGAGCTGGTGAATAGCCCAAGAAAAGGAGGACACGGAGACTGACAGGAGAGCGGAAGGAGAGGCGGAAAGGTAAATCAGATGTTTCGGTCCACGTCACATGTGGTCCCACTCCGTCTCTTTGTACACGTGGTTCCTCCCAAATTCAACTAATGTATGGGGACTACATGGACGCCGGTACATCGGCCGCAAGAAAGGGAGGACAGACGGAAGGACGAGGGAGCAGGCAGGCAGGCAGACAGACAGGCTGTTCACTGGTCGGAGACGAGGCCGGGGGATGTTCTAGTAGTGGTGGTGCTGCTGCGGTGACCCGCCGACCCCGCCGGACGGACACGGGGGCACCGCCGCAGCACGGCCGGACTACGGCGAACAGCGCCGACCTCAAGCAATCATCAGCCGGCGGAGGTGGACGGCCCCAAAGACAGAAACCACCTGATGCAGCCAAGACCGGCTAAACTGGGAGCCGCTAGGCGGTTAACACCAGACTCACCCCTCACTGACAGATGCTCACTGAGCAGATTAAACACAACCAGCAAACTCTGCCCATGCACGCACGCACACACACACACACACACACACACACACACACACACACACACACACACACACACACACACACACACACACACACACATTATGTCCAGCCATCAAACACACAGCTGCTTTGAGGATAAGCACACAATCAGCATTGCACTCTTGCAAGTATAAGAATGAATATGCACACACTCCATACAAACACACACACTCCATACAAACACACACACTCCATACAAACACACACACACACACACACATGTGTACACCTGCACACAAACTACTTACTGTTAGACTGGCTGGCTCAGATCAGCAACATGCACCTTACATGTGTACCTCTGACTTCATCTGTGTGTTGGTGTGTGTGTGTGCTGTGTGTGTGTGTGTGTGTGGTGTGTGTGTGTGTGTGTGTCTCCACACTGTACAAAAGCCAAAAAAATATAATCAGTGTTTTTGGAAAGGGGGGGGGGGGGCTGACGAAGATGATGATGAGGGATGAGAACTGTTTATGGCCAGTGCGATGATGGTGGAGATTGACGACGTTAGAACGGTCCGTTGGATGCGATTGGGCTGGCTAGCGACGATGCCGGTGATGTCGGAGGCAGACCGGAATCGCAGTCGTCTGGTGAGAGAGACGGAGGAGTGGGAGGAGGAGAAAGAGGGGAGGAGCTTGTCCTGGCTTTTACTGCGGAAAAAAAAAGAAGCGTTTTGGGGCAGGGGGGGCTGAGAGAGAGCGAGAGGGGGGGGGAGCGAGAGAGAGAAAGAGAAGGGGAGGGGGAGAGAGAGCAAGTGAGGGAGCAAGATGGGGGAGGGAGAGAGAGGGGGGAGAGCGAGAGAGGCAGCGAGAGAGAGGGGGGAGAGACAGAGCAAGAGAGGCAGCAAGAGAGGGGGGAGAGAGAGCAAGAGAGGCAGCGAGAGAGAGGGGGAGAGCGAGCAAGAGAGGGCAGCGAGAGAGGGGGGAGAGAGAGCAAGAGAGGGAGCGAGAGAGGGGGGAGAGAGAGAGCAAGAGAGGGAGCGAGAGAGGGGGGAGAGAGAGAGCAAGAGAGGGAGCGAGAGAGGGGGAGAGAGAGAGAGCGAGAGAGGCAGCGAGAGAGGGGGGAGAGAGAGAGCAAGAGAGGCAGCGAGAGAGGGGGGAGAGCGAGCAAGAGAGGGAGCAAGATGGGGGGAGGGAGAGAGAGGGGGGGAGAGCGAGAGAGCAGCGAGAGAGAGGGGGGAGAGAGAGAGCAAGAGAGGCAGCAAGAGAGGGGGGAGAGAGAGCAAGAGAGGCAGCGAGAGAGGGGGGAGAGAGAGCAAGAGAGGCAGCGAGAGAGGGGGGAGAGAGAGCAAGAGAGGCAGCGAGAGAGGGGGGAGAGAGAGCAAGAGAGGCAGCGAGAGAGGGGGGAGAGCGAGCAAGAGAGGCAGCAAGAGAGGGGGGAGAGAGAGCAAGAGAGGCAGCGAGAGAGGGGGGAGAGCGAGCAAGAGAGGCAGCGAGAGAGGGGGGAGAGAGAGCAAGAGAGGGAGCGAGAGAGGGGGGAGAGAGAGAGCAAGAGAGGGAGCGAGAGAGGGGGGAGAGAGAGAGCAAGAGAGGGAGCGAGAGAGGGGGGAGAGAGAGAGCGAGAGAGGCAGCGAGAGAGGGGGGGAGAGAGAGAGCAAGAGAGGCAGCAAGAGAGGGGGGAGAGAGAGAGCAAGAGAGGCAGCGAGAGAGGGGGGGAGAGAGAGAGCAAGAGAGGCAGCAAGAGAGGGGGGAGAGAGAGCAAGAGAGGCAGCGAGAGAGGGGGGAGAGCGAGCAAGAGAGGCAGCGAGAGAGGGGGGAGAGAGAGCAAGAGAGGGAGCGAGAGAGGGGGGAGAGAGAGAGCAAGAGAGGGAGCGAGAGAGGGGGGAGAGAGAGAGCAAGAGAGGGAGCGAGAGAGGGGGGAGAGAGAGAGCGAGAGAGGCAGCGAGAGAGGGGGGAGAGAGAGAGCAAGAGAGGCAGCGAGAGAGGGGGGAGAGCGAGCAAGAGAGGGAGCAAGATGGGGGAGGGAGAGAGAGGGGGGAGAGCGAGAGAGCAAGAAAGGCAGTGAGAGAGGGGGGAGAGAGAGAGCAAGAGAGGCAGCGAGAGAGGGGGGGAGAGAGAGCAAGAGAGGCAGCGAGAGAGGGGGGGAGAGAGGGAGCAAGAGAGGCAGCGAGAGAGGGGGGGAGAGAGCAAGAGAGGCAGCGAGAGAGAGGGGGAGAGAGAGAGGGGGGAGAGAGAGCAAGAGAGGCAGCGAGAGAGGGGGGGAGAGAGAGAGCAAGAGAGGCAGCGAGAGAGGGGGGAGAGAGAGAGCAAGAGAGGCAGCGAGAGAGGGGGGAGAGAGAGCAAGAGAGGCAGCGAGAGAGGGGGGGAGAGAAGGGGAGGGGGAGGTGAGTGACAGAGAGAGGGAGCAGAAAAAATGGGAGGAATGTCGAGGCAAGTAGGAGAAACATGGAGAAAGTGCGGGAGAGGAAGTAGGGGGCGAGATGCGAGCGGAAAGAGAGGTGGAGGAAAGAGGAGTGGAGATGTGCAGAGATGGAGAGAGAAGGATGGAAAGAATGGCAGCAATTAAATTAAAGACTCAGAAAATTCTACAGACTAACTAACATGTGAACCGAGTGGTTAGAACAGAAGAGAACAAGTGAAGCTCCGGTGCAACAGCACCGGGCCTGCTGTCAATTTACCCCGAACTAAATCAGCGTGTCAGTTGGTACTCTTGAAGCTCTTTTAAGGAGGTTCAATGTGGCAACCGTTTCCTGCAAAACCATCCATCCATCCATTATCCCAAACCGCTGATCCTGCTCTCAGGGTGGCGGGATGCTGGAGCCTATCCCAGCAGTCACTGGGCGGCAGGCGGGGAGACACCCTGGACAGGCCGCCGGGCCATCACAGGGCCCACACACACACACACACCTAGGGACAATCATGGCCGAGTCACCTGACCTACATGTCTTTGGGCTGTGGGAGGAAACCGGAGCCCCCGGAGGAAACCCCCACAGACACGGGGAGAACATGCAAACTCCACACGGAGGACGACCCACCAAGGTTGGACTACCCCGGGGCTCGAACCCAGGACCTCCTTGCTGTGAGGCGACCGCGCTAACCACAGCGCCGCCGTGCCGCCCCCTGCAAAATCGTTTCAATCTGAACTTCGGAATGACACCTCCTAGATGAATGGTAAATTGAAGCAGGCCCGGATTAAATCCTCCTATAGAGAAAGACCCGGTGTCAGGAGGCAGATAAAACCCAGTTAGACCATGCAACTATGACTACTGTTAGAGTAGAGCAATCAAACACATGCAAACACCCCTGACAGCCGAGAGGCTGCGGAGCCACCGAGAGGAAAGGGGGGTCAGCATGAAACACTGAAAATGGAGCATGTTCAGAAGGACAGTGTGGTCTCTGACTGTGAAGCCAGCGGGGGGGAGGGGGGGGGGGTACTGTGACGGCGGCTCTTTACAGAGCTGTCCATCACCCTAACATGGCGTTCCAGAGGACACGGAGACGTACTGTACATGGCAGCAGCGTGTGGTTGACGAGAAACCAGATATATTTGTCGTTTTTTCCCAGCGGCGCAGCAATAGAAAGTTCTGCCTCCACCAGCGTTGAACACCACAAATCACCACCCTCGGTGGAACCGTCCATCAAAAGCTCAGACTGCCGGGGCGTCCGGGTGGCATTGCGGTCTATTCTGTTGCCTGCCAGCATGGGGATCTCCGGTTCAAATCCCCGTGGTACCTCCGGCTTGGCCGGGCATCCCTACAGACACAATTGGCCATGTATATGGGTGGGAAGCCGGATGTGGTGTCCTGGTCGCTGCACTAGCGCCTCCTGTGGTCGGTCGGGGCAGAGGGGGGGCTCCCGTCCCGGTCGCTGCTCCACCCCCTCTGCCGATCCGGGGAGGGCTGCAGACTACCACATGGCTCCTCCGACACATGTGGAGTCACCAGCCGCTTCTTTTCACCTGACAGTGAGGAGTTTCACCAGGGGGGCGTAGCACCAACATCCGGATTCCCACCCGCAGACACGGCCAACTGTGTCTGTCGGGACGCCCGACCAAGCCAGAGGTAACACGGGGATTCGAACCGGCGATGCCCATGTTGGTAGACATCGGAACAGAACGCCGCGCTGCTGGGACACCCAAAGTATAACTTTTTTAACGCCACACGAGTGTTAGGTAGTTTTAGAGCATTAACATGGACTCTTGGAATACTGCAGCTTGTACAACAAGGACCTTGTTCCGTGTTTTTGTGGCGCATCAACATGTGTTTTGTTGACACAAACACACCTAGTAGTCACTGCTGAATGCCGGAGAGAAGCTGGTAAGCAATTTGCGTTGTCCTTTCAGATTGCTTGCAGCCATCACAGCTTTCCAGGCCTTGCCAACTGTCCCATGATCCACTGTGATGCACCAAGCAGGGACAACCCGGAGTGCTTGTGATGACACGGCAAACAAGCCAAAAGGCCAGCGACACCCAACATTTAACGTGTTGTTATGTTTCTCTACCAATCTGAAGCTTAGTATTGATCTTTGTGGGTGTCAAAGGTGGAATGTGAAAATATCCCCAAAATGTCCCCCGATTATGCCCCTGTGTTTACACACCACGAGCTTTAGCATGCTGCAGAACACTGTTGCTCAGCCAATCAAATGACAGGGAGCCGCCATCAGCATCAGCATCATAAACCATCACAGCATAAACCATCACACCATAACCCATTAGCATCATAAACAATCACAGCATAAACCATCACACCATAACCCATTAGCATAACACCATAAACCACTGCTGGTTGAACAGTCAGCCATGCTCCTGCAGATCTTCATACCGAGTATCCAACCACCCATTACCCCAACCGCTGATCCTGCTCTCAGGGTGGCAGGGATGCTGGAGCCTATCCCAGCAGTCACTGGGCGGCAGGTGGGGAGACACCCTGGACAGGCCGCCAGGCCATCACAGACCCCCCCCACACCCACCTAGGGACAATTCAGTATGGCCGATTCACCTGACCTACATGTCTTTGGACTGTGGGAGGAAACCGGAGCCCCCGGAGGAAACCCACACAGACACGGGGAGAACATGCAAACTCCACACTGAGGACGACCCGGGACGACCCCCAAGGCTGGACTACCCCGGGGCTCGAACCCAGGACCTTCTTGCTGTGAGGCGACCGCACTAACCGCTGCGCCACGTGCCGCCCCTCATACTGAGTAGCTTGGTATAAATGGACCAGCTGAAAAGCTGCAGCCCTGCTACTTCAACAAAGAAACCAAAACCTTTCTTTTCTGAATAAGAAATATTTACAAACATGCCAAAAGGTGGTGTTGTTAAAACCAGGGCTTAACTGCACACACGCACACACACACAAACACACATTTTAGCAGAGTGGATGTGATGCGATGTTGATGGTGGCTCCCATAATGCATCTGGAATGCTATTACCGCTAAGTGCTGTTAAATGCAACAGGAACTAGCTAGTATGCAACACAGTAAGGAATGCACTAGAAACTCATTCTGCTGTCGGAGTAGAGTCGTGCAGCGGAGCCGGAGCGTCCCCCAGCCGGCACTGAGCGGACACGGCTAGAGTGGAAGACATGAGTCCTGAAGTGAGAGACGGGGACTGAAATCTTCTGCCAGGTACCAGTCTTCCAACCAGTCCGTCTGGGACTCCGCCAGCAAGCCAGCCTCACATCTTGTCAGCCAGCCGGCAGCTCATCCTGCCAGTAGCTCGGTGATCTACAGCGCCCTCCGGTGGGGCAGGTGGTCATTGGAAGGTTGGGGGTTGCTAATCAGGTTTGCCAGTTTGATTTATCGGTCCACTTTCTTCTTTTATCGTTGTCTGCTTTGTATCTGTACACGCTGACACTTTAACACGGGAAATGTGCTGCATAAAAGATCCTGACTGGTTCAAATTCGGATTTTTGTGTTAAGCTTCGACAACCGATGGGCTTCTCGGTTCTCTAACTGAGTTAAGTACACACCTCAATGCTGCTTACTTCCCCAATGAGAAGATGAGTTTTAATCCCCTCTCAGGGAGCTGTACGCCGATGAGCCAAAACATTATGACCACTCACAGGTGAACCGAATAACGCTGCTCATCTCCAAACCAGGGCACATGTCAAGGTCTGGGTAGATCAGGTGGTAAAGGAACAATCAGATCTCGTAGTCAACGGGCAGGAGTAAGACCTGAGCGACACTGACGAGGGCCACGCTGTTATGGCCAGACGACTGGGTCAGAGCATCTCTGACACGGCAAGGCTCGTGGGCTGCTCCTGGTCAGCAGTGGTGAGTACCTACCGACAGCGGTTCGAAGAGGGACAAACCACAAACTGGTGACAGGGTGTTGAGCACCCAAGGCTCATCGATGTGCGAGGGCGACAAAGACTATCCCGTCTGGTCTGAACCGACAGAAGGTCCACTGTGGCACAAGTCACCGAACATTTTAATGATGGTTATGGGAGGGATGTGTCACAACGCAGTGCATCGCACCCAGTCAGGGTGCCCATGATGACCCCTGTCCACATTCAGAAGTGCCTGCGAGCATCAGAACTGGACCTTGGAGCAGTGGAAGAAGGTGGTCGGGTCTGATGAGTCCCCTTTTCTTTTAGCTCATGTGGATGGATGGCCGTGTACGTGTGCAGTGTTCACCTGGTTAAGTGATGGACCAGGTTGCACTGTGGGAAGGTGACAAGCCAGTGGAGGGAGTGTGGTGGTCTGGGCAATGTTCTGCTGGGAAACCCTGGGTCTGGTCTTTCATGTGGACGTCAATTTGACACGTACCTCCTACCTAAACATCGCTGCAGACAGGCTACACCCCTTCGTGGACATAGTGGGATGTGCTGGACCGACAAGTCCGATCCACAGCGGTTCCACCTCACAACTTACAGGACTTGAAGGACCTGCTGCTAATGCGTTGGTGCCAGACACCACGAGACTTCCTCGGGGGTCTTGTAGAGTCCATGCCTCATCGGGTCGGCGCTGTTTTGGTGGTACGCGGAGGGTCAACAGCATATCGGGCGGGTGGTCATAATGTTTTGGCTCATCCGTGTATCCACTGGCTTCACAAATTAATCTGACCCCTTCACTTTTTGCACTTTATTGCGTGGTGAATTTGATTTTAAACGGATCAAACTGCAGTTTTTGTCCATCACTTGACGCTCGACAACCCGCAATGACAAACCAAAAACGTGCAACCCGGCGAACAAATAACCGTGAATTAGTACAGGCAAGGCGGTCTGGCAGGACTCTGTACCAGTCTGCAGATGAGCCCGACAGCCTGAACAGACCTTTTAACACGGGGGCCTGTCTCACAAAGCAACACATGAGTACGTGAGCTAACTTTGGGTGTGTACTTGGGCGAGTTGCCTCACTTTTATCTGTGGTACACGTGTGTGTGTGTGTGTGTGTGTGTGTGTGTGTGTGTGTGCGTTTACCCCGGGTGATGGGTGTGAGTCCTGGCGACGGCGTCCCTATGTTGGGGGCATGTCCGTTGTCCAAAGCGTCACTTTCCGTTCGCAGAGGAAGCGGAGGTGGCGTTTCGGGGGGCAGGAGGGATGGGGGGGAGGGGAGGGGGATGTCGGGGGCACTCTTGACTCTCTCCCTCTCTTTTCCACCCTCCTTGTCCTTATCGCCTCCTCGCTCCCGGCTGCTCTCTTTCCGTGGTTTGATCAGTTTGGCTAAAGCCTTCGCCCCAGACCAGTGAGTCCTTCTGTCATTTGGACAAAGGAAACGTACAGTTTAGAGCCAGCTGCTAGATGAGCTGTCCAGACCCGGCCCTGACCCAAAGTACTGCTCAGACCCAGCCCTGACCCAAAGTACTGTCCAGACCCAGCCCTGACCCAAACCACATGTACATACATGTTCAGACCCAGCCCTGACCCAAAGTACTGCTCAGACCCAGCCCTGACCCAAAGTACTGTCCAGACCCAGCCCTGACCCAAAGTACTGCTCAGACCCAGCCCTGACCCAAAGTACTGTCCAGACCCAGCCCTG